>NC_056746.1:277926922-277954422 GCF_019279795.1 Protopterus annectens
AGATGTCAGGGGGTCAGCACTCTGCTGGGATAGATATTTGCCCTTTTGGTGGGGGAGGGTGAGAAGTTTGCGCTGAACCTGTCAGATAGCATGTTGGCAATGTCTGTGGGTTCGGTGTATTTTTTGTCATTTTGGACTAATTCTGAGCATATCTGGGAATTCCCACCCAGGTTACTAACATAACTAAAGAAAGACTTGTGATTATCCTTAGTGTCCTGTGCAATTTTTCTCTTGAAGCTGGCCTTAGACGATTTTATGAGTGCCCGTAGTTTTTTGCTAATACTGATCAGAGATGCCTTCCCTTTTTGTGATTTTGCTCTATCATGTAGTAGCTTCCTCCTTCTATTGTATAGTTTGTTTATGGCTGGGGTCCACCAGACAGGATGTCTGCCTTTGCAGGATTGGGTCTTGGTTTTGTTTGGGATTGCATGATCCATGCATTCCTGAAGGTGTTCATAGAATGCGTTTATAAAGGATTCTGCGGTCTGGGCCGTATTTTCCACAGGCCCGGGGGCTTTGAAGGATTCCACCTTGGTTTTGAGGAGTGTGAAATTTGCTTTATAGAAGTTTTTCACTGTGGTTTTCTGGGCAGGGGGTGTGGTCGGGATGTGAATATCCAGTGAGATTAGTTTATGGTCTGATCTTACCAGTGAGGGATACACTTCTGGTCTGGAGCATAAAGTCCCCATGTTGGTGATGATCAGGTCCAGTATGTTTTCCCCTCATGTGGGAGTGGTAACAAGTTGTTCCATAGCATTTGAGTTTATAAATTCTAGGAACCTTTGGGCTAGGGTGTTGGAGCTAGAGTAATGCTCCCAGTCTATGTTTGGGTAGTTGAAGTCGCCCAATATAATGGTGTTTGGAGAGACCTTCATACTTTCCAGTGTTCTCAGGAAGGCCGAGTGGGGTTCCTGGGTTTGGGAGGGTGGTCTGTAGCAGGCTATAAACTGGAAGGCAGTTTTACCCACTGTTAGTTGCACATGGATAGTCTCTGATGCTTCGTGCTGTGCCACCAACCTGGAGGTGTGGGTATCTTTGACGAATATTGATACTCCCCCTCCTTTTGTGGTTTGGTCCAAGTTTTGGGGCCAAAAAGCATGGTATGAGGTATAACCTGGTACTGCTGGGGTGCTCTCGGGAGCCTTGAACCAGGTTTCTGTTACTACACAGATATCGATGTTCTCCATGCTAAGGAGAGTTTCAAGTGCATGCATCTTGAGGTTTAGACTTCTGGCATTGAGTAGCATTACTCTTACTTTCTTATCCCTTGTGATACCTATGGAGGTGGGTTTGTCTTTTGAGCCTTGCCTAAAAAAGGGACTATGGGGGTAGCAAGAGCCTTTGCCAATATCCAAAAGCCCAGGGGTGACAGGTGCAAGCCGTCCCTAGCGAAGCACTGTGGCTTGTCGAGCATGTCATCCCAGGCTGACAGGCATTGGATCCCCTTTGAATGACACTAATACTTAAGCCAAAAATTGATCATCTTGTCTTCATATTGTGGCATCATTCTTGGTGAGGGTAAGATGCTACTCAAGGTCAGGGTCATACCGGCCTGGGCTACATGCTCAGAGAGCTCCTCTATGTCTCTTTTCATGTAGTCCAGGGAGGTACGTCTCAGGTCATTCATACCAGCATGGACAATGACTGAATCATATTTGTACTTGCCTTGGAGTGACCTGAGTGCTTGTGTTATGTGGCGGATCCTAGCGCCCGACAGGCAGCTCACCGTGACCTTCTCCTTGTTCAGCCTGGTGAGCGGGACGTCAGTATGCCTGACGACAGAGTCACCTATTACAAGTGTATCAGGTGTGTTGTTTAGCCTTAAGGGCTGTGACTGTTTGGCACACTGGCTTTGTGAGCTATGTGTTGCACATGTTTTGTTTTGGGGTAGCGGTTGCTTGGGTGTCTGCTTTGGAGGTCTCTGTTGCTTAGGCAGATTTTTATTTAGAGCCTCTGAGTATGTTTTTGTGTGTTTATGTGTTTGGTTTCCTGTCGTGGTAGGTCTATGTGAAACTGGAATTGTAGTGAGTGTGGTTTCCTTCTCCTCCTGACTGGTTATGCCAGTACTGAGTTGAGAGAGCTTAGCCTCCAATTTGGCTATATGGTTGCATCTCTCACATGTGTTGGAATTTGTTTATTTTTATATATATATATATATATATACACACACACACACACACACACACACACACACACACACACATATATATATATATATATATATATATATATATATATACATATACATAAACACACACATATCTATATATCTGTCTATCTATAGATATACACACACACACACACACACACACACATATATATATATATATATATATATATATATAATATATATATATATATATATATATATATATATATATATATATATATTTATGGAAACGCTTTGGAATCTCGAAATACTGAAATGTTGAATTTCAGTATCTCGAGACCAAAGTGTCGAATCTACAGATGCACATAACTGCAGAATATCGAACCAGTGGTACTGATGGTGCGTTAGGTGAATGTGGTGTTTTTAACGGTTTTGGGGAGGATTTGTGTGTTTGTGAGTGTGTTGGGGAGTGTTAGGTATGGGCTAGGGTATGTAGGTGAGTGTGTCAGTGTTGAGAGTGGTGGTGTTTGTGTCTGTGTGATGTGTGTTTGTGTGAGGGGGGTGTGGAATGTATGTTGGTGAGTTTTGTGTGTGTTGGTGTTTAGTGAGACCTCGGAGTTAGTATATATAAGTAGGGAGTGTGGGGGGCGCAGGAGGGCTTGCCCCCTGCTTATAGTATGTGTGTGTGTGTGTGTGTGTGTGTGTGTGTGTGTGTGTGTGTGTGTGTGTGTGTGTGTGTGTGTGTATGTGTGTGTGTTGTGTGGAGGTAGGTGTAGTTGTGTTTGTGTGTGTGCTTTAACATTCACGGTTTTGGGTTTCGTGGTTTTGGTTTTCATTTTTTTGGTGTTTTGTCTTTATAGTCTCGAAATACTGAAATTCGATATTTCAGTATTTCGAGATTATAAAGTGAATCCATATATATGTATATATATATATATATATATATATATATATATATATATATATATATATATAGTTTGAAAGGTGATGAGTTACTGGTATTCAACGCTATAATATTTCTATCTGTGTATACATATTTATACACACACACGTACACACACATATATATATATATATATATATATATATATATATATATATATATATATATATATACATACACATATTTATACACACACACAGTAATAAAGGAGTATAGTAGTATGCTTTGCAGGTAAAGAGTGTAGATATTTTTACAAGCACTCTTCATGTCATCAAACATTTGTCACCACAATATATAAGTCATCAGCCACTCAGATGTTACAAAGAGTCACAGCAGAGCTATAGCCCTGGGTCATTCTCCCTGACTGGTGCACCCTCCTCTCAATGGTCTACACAAAGCTGAGAACCAAAAAAAGTCTTCTGTACTTGTAAATCTTTTGAGCTGCTTGCTACAAGTGTTACAAGCACCTTGCTGTAGTCACTAGCCCATACAATGCTTCACCTGCAACTGTGACTACAGTATAGACATTTATTGTGAAGCTACTTCGTTCTAAAGGCTTTATAAATGCATGTCAGTACTGCTCCACTGGCACCTGCTGGTTATGGTCCCTAACATCTTATGCCTGGGGCAGATGCTCCATTTCTCCTGCTCCAGTTGCAGAGCTAAATCCCAGTAACTCATCTCCTTCTCACTTCAAAACTTCACACACTGTACACCGAAAATATAAACACTCGAGCCACCAAAAACCCCACTGTCCATTCATATCTCAACCCCCAATCAATGAAATTAAACTAAGTCAGAATGAAAGAAGTTACAGTAAAATAAAAAAAATAAAGAAGTTAAAATAAAATTAAAAAAAAAATCACAGCAACAGCCGTACAACTGAGCACAGCATAACTGACAAAAGTTTAAATAAAAGCATTCAGTGTAAAAGTAGTGTATCTGAACTGAACCTTCACTACACTACTAAACTAATACCACCAATACCAATGTTAAAAAATTGTATTATATAAGTACAACATAAAAAACACGAGGCATCCCTTTCATGGTATCCCTTGGCAACTATGGAAAACCTGAATCAACCAACAATGCATGCAAATATAGTATGCCATCGAAATGAATGGGAAATGATTATTCAAATTAAAAGAAAAACAATCCAGGAAAAAGGGTAAATGGTAAATGTAGTGACTGTAGTGTGTGATACATGAATCAGTTTTTATTTTGCTGTCAGAGTGCTCAGTTTCATGATTTGTAATTTCACCACTTTCACAAAACGTATTTCCTAAACATGCAATAAAGATATTACATCTATCACCCATCAGATCTATAGATTCCATATATTCATTCATTGTCTGATTACCTGCTGACTCTGTTTCAGGGCCATGGGGGAGCAGGGGCCTATCCCAGTGTTCAGTAGGCAGTTACTTATCCTGGATAGCTCACCAAAGCATCAGAGAATAAAGACACACACACACACACACACACACACACACACACACACACACACACACACACACACACATTTGTGGGCAATTCAGTGATCACCAGTTCACCTATAGCACACATCTTTCTGGTGCTGAAGGAAACCAGGCATCTGAATGGTGGACACCTCAGCCAAGAACTGAACTGGAGAATCAGGTGCTGTGAGGTAACAATGCCGTCTGCTCTCTGCTGCTCTTCTGTGCTAACCATACACATGTATCCTCATGTACCTGTATGGTTATGTAAGCAGTTATCACCTCTTTAATTCATTGCATCACAATTAATCAGAACATTTTCATGAACAACATTAGTGTGGTCTCCCATGCTTCTGCTAGTTTATATATACTAACTCTGAAATCACCCAGTAGCGGGGAAAAGAAAAAATGTCATTAATTACACTGTGTTCCACTCTTGCAGTAAAAGCCCTTACCTGCACTCCCCTAGTGGCAGGAAAAGAACAACTGAACCAAATGGTTACAAATGTACATTTCAACATCTCTCTCTCAAATACACACAAACTGCCCTCTTCCACACACACATATTTGCAAACACACATGCACACATACACACACAGACACACAATGCTCTGTAGAAGAAGAATGCAAGAAAAGACAGGCACACAAACTTAACATCAACAAAATCTTGTGACATCTTGTAACATGGATTGACAGGTTATTGACTAAGATGACTGAAGCCATGTATAATGTATGTAATATGTATGTTTTTAGTTATGACCATCAGATGAGATGTTATGCAGTTAAAACAAAGACAAAATGTCATTGAACAATCACATTCTGTATTTCAAGATATTGCCTCTCCCATTGAGAGTCAGGATAAAGTATACCTCTCCTGTGACTTTGAACTGGATTAGTAACATGACAGGAGAATTAATAAATGAAGAACTAAGCATAGATATTTTTATGGAAATGTGGACATAACTTTTAAATAGCTTATTGCTCTTTTCAGTGGCATTTTGAAAGCCATTTTCTGACGTCTGACAAAGTACAGTTGTGTAAGTAAACTTACCATGATAGTATATGTGCAAATGATCAATGTTAAAGTAGCCTAATCTGTATGAGTTTTATCCTGCCAAGGATGTAACAGTTGGCCAGCCAGCTTCCAAAGCTTCAGGGTACCTTCCATGCACCCAAACCATCAGTCAGCTTGAGCTGAGCTGACCAAAAAGACAGGTTTGCGTGCCAAGCCCTTCAAAGCTTTCATGCCAACAGAGACAGGGAGGCTGAGTCCTAAAAGGTCAATGCTGGGAACAACAGAAAATGAGTGTTCACAACCTGGCATAACAATGCATTAAATAACGAGGGGAGTGGAGGGTGTGAGTGGCCACTGCAGCAGTGCTCATTTGAACATCTACTGTTATAGTAAGTTTACTTGCACAACTGTACTATGTTCATCATATTGATCAGTGCAGCAGTAACCTAAGGTATGTGGGTAGATTACCCTAGCCTGCTACATTTGGGAGGTTGAATGGGAAGGGTCCATGAGCCCATGGATAATGCTCTTTGCAAAGCCTGGTCTAGACCTCGAGAAGCAATACATTTTGCAGTGTCTAGTAAACATATATATAGAGGACCAAAGTGCTACTTCTAGAATACGTCTTCTAGAATCCAAGCCTTTCCAAAAAGCCATAGATGAAGCCAAGGCCCTGGCAAAGTGGTCTTGACCCTGCATGGAATTATTTAGTTGTGGTGAGTATAACAAAAGGTAATAGCCTGAGACAACCATTTGAAAACAGTCTGTTTTAGCACAGGTTGCACTTTCATCTTACCTTAAAAAGAAAAGAACAACTTTTCCAAAGATTTGAAAGATTTAGGTCTGTCAAGATTTTACTTGAGTTGTCTGTGGACATCTAAGGTATAGAGTATATTTTCTCCCTCATTTTGCTGTGGTGTATTTGTTTCATTTTTGTATCTGTGCAACTGCAGGTGCCATAGTGCTTGTGTTGTGGGTAAAGCAGTTGTTGCTGTGGTTGTTATTTGTGTGTTCTTCCCTCACTTGGTTAATGGTGTTGTAATTTCCTTCCTCTCCCCTAAATCCTTCTAAATTGATTGGCTACTGGGAACTGTCCCAAGGATTTTGTTGTGGAACTTCTCTCCACTGTAATTGTACCATTGTCTCAATGGGATTAACACAATTAACAAATAAAACAAGAAATCAATCAAGTAAAACAAGTGAAATAAATGAGATAAAACCCTTTTCTAGACAAACTTGGCAAAGCAGTACAGATCATAAATTAATGTGATATCAGTTCTGTGAAACATATCAGTTCTTACTGTAGGGCAGTGAAGGCAAGTCTACAAACTCAACATTATAATTTCAATAAAATGTGCATTCACAAAAGCTACAAGTAAAGATGGACATAACGTTTATGTAGTACTTTCAAGTGACTGATTCAATGAGACTCACTTGTGCTGATGTATTTTCAAAGGTGCATTCACTGGAGAAAGAAGCATTTAAGGTTAAACAAGAAAATAGAATAAATTATTGCAGGCATAACTAAATATGTATTTAAGGAAATTCTGCAGATAGTTAATTTCTTCTCTTCAGACCTTGGAATGGATTACATTTCTTATTTTATATACCATTTTGATATATTTATTTCTTATTTGTACTGTAAATCATGCTATTGCCCTTGGTCTCAAGATGTACACATAGTAATTGACCTTGGTCTCTGATGGTTAAAA
This sequence comes from Protopterus annectens, assembly GCF_019279795.1. Lineage (NCBI taxonomy): Eukaryota > Metazoa > Chordata > Ceratodontiformes > Protopteridae > Protopterus > Protopterus annectens. The sequence goes on from NC_056746.1 coordinate 277,934,160, forward strand.
TCATACAGCAAATAATCAGTTTTGGCAGTTTTAGATCTGATGTGCAGCAGACTGGAGAAAAAGGAATGTGTACAATTATACATGCCTTTTGACTCTGCTTGCTCAGATTTCTCTGTGCTTCCCTTTGGTGGAAAGAGCACAGCCCAGTGCAACTTGTTAGCACTGCGAGGCTGTGAATACAAGACTGTTATGTTAAGAGTCACTATTCCTTTAAACAGGGAACTGCCCTGGTCATTATGAGGGCCCGCCCTCACTGCTGGCGAAGCCCTCAGTAATTGGGCAGGTACTGTTTGGCTTAAGGTAAACACATACGATGCTCCTTCCTTTTTTCCCTCCCTCTCTTCATGTCTCGTTCACCCTCTTGGATTTTTTTCTCCAGCCCTACTCTGAGGCAGTGCATTCCTGACTGTCTGCTTCTCCTGGATTTTTGCCATGAATGAGGTAAGCAGCCTAGCTGGAGAGATTTTATTTTATCTCCCATCAGATGATGACTTTGTTGTAGCTACTCTGGAAATGAAATAATGATGCAAGTGACAGTATTCCAAAGGGGTGACAGGTGTTACTGATTTCCTTAAGATACAGAATAATGTCTTACTGACGACTACAGCAGTCTGGGTCTGTGTGTGCATGTGTTTTTGTGTGTGGTGGGGGTGGGGTGGTAGCTGTGCAAAGCTCAGCCTTCCCTGGAAATGAATACTTCTTGCCTGCCAACTCCCAATGTAAAAAAAAAGATTTCTCCATTCATGTTGAAGTGCTGTGGCAGCTATTCTGCAAGCACAAAAGGTCATAAGAGCAAAAGGCAGACGAGACAGCTTCATTAAGGTTAATGTGTCTTTTCTGTAAGTACTATAATGAAATTTCACGTGTCAAACTTCTCCTGAAAGCAGCCAACAACATCATGATCTGGCTTCCGGCATTGGGGGGGGGTCATGATGTGGTGCTGAGAATTGTCAGTCTTTACTGGACCTGTCTGTCACTGCTTACCAGTCACACTGAGTAGATAACAAGGAACGTGACAATAATTGCTGTGTAGAGACACTGATTAGGAGGTTTACAGCAGACAGGTGACTCACTACTGAGTACAGGCCGTCCTGAATGCTTCAAGCACAGCCACAGATCTGGGAATGGGGAAGTAAAAGGTAGCTGCAGGGTACAGATAAATGTTGGCTACAGCTGATATCCAACAAAGAAGAAAGGGTCATCTACTGGCTACAGCTGCTCAGAACGGTTGTGCCTGTCAGTCTGATGGTGAAAACATAAATGATGATTGATAGGGAATGCTTTATGAAGCAGTTACTGCTGAGAAGGGATATTTAGATGAGTGGAATACACTTATGTGGCTGTTGCCACAGTGGAAGGTAAATAGAAAGACCTTTTCACTGCTTGGTGTGGTACTGATAGTGGAAAGAGGTTAGGGTGGCCTGAATCGCAAAGTGAACTTTATAGTGAAGCGGTAACTGTTAGGTGTGGCCACAGAGGACAGACAGGCTAGATTCTGTTGTGTGAGATGCCAGATGTGGGTAATGGTGGAAACTGAGTACAGATGGCAGGTATAGGCAAGGAAGGAGAGTCATATATTTCCAGCTGCCATGGGAAACATGAAGGGAGGAGTCTATAATATTTAATATGCATTGCAATTTTGTTGACATAAGAGCAAACAAGAGTTCTGTTTGAGTTTAGGAAAAGCATAGTAAGATTACATGTTGGTCATTTCCGGGTGTAAACAGTAGTGTCAGTGAAACATTAATGGGCATGGAAAACAAATGAGGATAGATGTCCTCATCACTATTGTATGCGTTTGCTGATCAGGAAATAATATGGTGGCAATGTTACAGGTAATAACCAAATATCAAGGTGACGATTTGAAAATTCACCTTATTGCAGATAATGTTACTTTGTGCAGTGCAGCACAGTTGTCAAATGTGGATGTACAGTAGGTAAGCATCTTTATAGCACCTCTGTATGCATGCATTTGTCAGGTAAAATAATGTCAGTTTATACAACATCTAAGTACGTGTTTAAGCACAGCTTGCTAGACTAGCCTGCATTTCATAGCAAAAAAAAAAAACAATTGCCAACTTTATGAATGAAAAATGTAAATTAAATTTCACAGTTAGTTTTTGGCATCAGCACAGTGGCAGTAAGTGACTGGGTGGTCCAGTTACATTAGACTAGTGATTGCAGTGCCTGCTCCTCTGTCATAGAGTTCTGCCCCTAAAACAATGTGCACCTGATGCTGGTGCCAAATAGCGATACTGATACTTTAGGCAGCATGCCTTGTGTGCTGGCACAGTGCTTGGTAAAGCCATTCTTAGCCCAGTGCATTATGGCCCTTTTATGAAAGAATTAACTCTGTGATGAAGTTTCTTCCCTGGTAATGTTTATAAATGTCCAGCAGAAATTTGCTGTAATTCTGAGGCACAAAGCTTCAACTTTTTTCCTCCTTTCACTACTACTTTGTATTCTTCCATTCACAGTAACATATCACATCAGATTAAAGTGACCTCATTTAGATAAAAATGAAACCACAAACCATGATTGTGATAAATTTCAACATAAGAAATGAATGGCAACACACTAACACACCAGCCATAACAGTGAACAATATAGTAACACCTAAGAAAAATAGTAACAACCTAAGTTGCTTTCATGCTACCATTTCCATGAAGACAAAGGCATCTTCGGGGTGGGCTTCACTCTCCACACTACATTAGCTTATACATGCCTACTCAAGGTCATGTCAACACATCAGAAAGAAGCACCCCCATATCATACGTATAGTAGATTTTGCCTAGCTTGAGTATTTACGGTATTCATTTAAAGCCATAGGGGCTTTGTATTGGACCACTACCCCACTGGATGCACAGTAGCAAGGGCCACCCAAACCCTGCCCAAGACCTGGCACATGTTGATTTTTTTTTCTATATCATTGAATAAACATGCTGATGTTTTATTCGTCCACATGAATAGTCATACAGGAGTTCTACAAAAAAACACAGGATAGGATACATCTGCAAACTCCACTTTACAGCAGCACTTCTTAATACACAATCTAAGTAACTAATGTGAATGCTGGCAGGATGTGCAGACTTTGCACAGAAAGCATTCAGCCAAGAACCAAGTAATGTGAAACAGGGACCTGGAAAAATGCAGGAAGGCCTTGAGATGCACAGAAAAAGTATCTGGTTATCCAACAAAATTACTTTTGCAGTGCGGCAATCCCTCCTGCACCCCCCCATATGGGGGACTGTGCCCCCCACACCCCCGCTACTTTAATATACCGACTCTGAGATTGCACTACATTGATGGAAATGGTAAACTACTATTAGAAAATGAATATGCACAGTCACAGGCAAATCTGCATGGCATGTCAATCATGCGTTATTTGCATGCCACAATGGACAGTAGGCATGTCAATCACTTTGGCCACACCCATTTCTGCAGGAACCGACTGGTGGGGTAGTGTTCTAATACAAAGCCGCCATAGGTAGATGCGGTAGATGACTAACTGTATTGTGACTGAACATGGCTCAGTGATTCACTAGGTTCTTATATTCATTGTCAATTGCAATGGGGTTTCCAACATTTCTTTGAGGTACTTTGAGAAATAAGTAAATTACTTATTGCAAAAATATTGGTGCTGTGGTAGCGTTGTCGCCTCACAGTAAGAGGCTGTCCGGTTCGATTCTCAGCTAGAGCGTCTTCTGCGTGGAGACAAGCGTGAATGGGCATACCTTCGTTGAAGGTTGTGCGTCAGGGCTGGTAACTCGGCACGTAAAAATCTACTGCTAATCATTAGCGGACCGGAGTTCCGCTGTGGCGACCCCTAACCGGGAAAAGCCGAAAGACACAACAACTTATTGCAAAAATATTTCAGGATCCATTTTTTTCAAAGTGTTACACTTTTCCTATTGTAGTGATAGAGTGAACCTTTCATTCCACTTCTTAACTGTGAAGCACTGAGCACTGTTACTTGTAAAGGATAATTACTCAGACTGTCACATGGTGTCATTCATGGTGCAAAATAATGTGCATTCTTTTACCAGATAGTGCACGAAGGCAGAGGTGTTCTAAACTAGCATAAAACAATTAAAAATGAATAAAGTAATATGGAAGCAGTTCAATGTCATGCACTGTTTCACTGCATTTTCCAATGGTTTTAAAACTGGCATTCTTTATAACCCCCATGTAGTGATACTAACAAGTGTAACTTTTCCCACAGTATCCAGAAACTGTTATTGCATGATAGTTTTAGTGCTATTATATGTCGTATCCTTAAAAATGTTTGTCTGTCTTGTTCATTAAGTGGGTCATTTAGAAAGACCATGCAGATTTTTTTGTGTGTGTGAAAGGGCATTTGGGATTTTTCTAATATTGAATAGATGCGAGTAAAAGGTCAACATTTTGAATCAAAACCTATTATGCTGCCTCTGTATTTCCATGTTTATTGCAACATATATGTTCCTGAAGCTTAGAGGTACTGTGCTTTACCTTGACGTGTCAGTGTGACAACTGAGCCAATAACACGGATTGACCCTGTAGGTGTAGGCACTGTTGTATAGCAAGTAAGCCAAGAATGGAAGTATAGGCTGAGAGCACATATAACCTGTACAAATGGTGACAACCCCAGTAAAATATGGATGGAATGGGTTCTAATCCCTGCTTTCTTGCTCAGGACTATTGAGCACCAGGTGTTGTCACCCAAATGTAAATATGCTGGTACCAGTGTAAGGGTCAGGATAGACCCCAGGAGTCGGGTGATTAGTGACACTGTAACTAGCACCTGATCAGGCAGGTAGACTCGACCATGTTGTGTTCACCTTCTCATACAGGACAGCTGCTGCACATCTGTCTCTAGAAGCTGTTTACTACATCCTATTCCTTGGTGATATTTCGTGTTAGTGCAACTGGGTACTGGTTAGGATATGCCCTCGGACTTCTTATGCATACACACACACACACACACACACACACACACACACACACACACACACACACACACACACACACACCAGATTATACTGTGTATTTACTTAGAAGTGGGGACCCAGTCCCTACTGCCAGCATAGCACTTTAAGTATACCGAAGATCAGGTTCTTGGAACAGTATAGATGTCTGACTTCTTACACACACACACACACACACACTACATTCACTTAGTAGTGCGGTAGCAGTTCCCAGTACAGGTATCAGAATCCTCATAGAAGTTATGTTTGAATGCCCATCTATGATATTGCAAACATAAAATTAATAGAGGGGTGATCAATTTTTGGTCCAAACAAATTCTGTAAATCCAAACGTGATTCAGACATGTGACCCTGCGAGTGATACAGATAATGTGACAAGTTTTACACAGTATCTTATTTTTCTTGTGTTCCTGGGGAAAAGAATGGGGCCTGCCCCTGTCCTTATAAATTAGTGTTCCTATCTACTTGTAATGTCTGTTCACTTTTTGCCAACACAGCAACTATCACTCAGAAGCAGCCATTACTCACTTACCTAAACATGTCCCATTGCCCAAGACAGAGAAGGAATTGTGTACATGGATACGCATGTTAAGCTTTATGTCAGCATGTGACCTTGGAACATGAAAGATATGTGGTTTTATCCGAAGTATGTAGTTACAGATAGGGCAACATCAAGATTTCAGACCAACATGCAGTTTGTGTCTAGGTCCAGGATGCATTATTTAGGAAGAAAAGTTTTCTCATAAAACTACTTTAAAAATCTTTTCTTGCTCTGCTTGCAGTTCGTTTGCATATCGTTACTTCATTTTCAGGTTACCTTTCTGGAATGCTATCTGTTGGATAAAGTCGGCCATTTTAACTAATTCTATCCCGAAGTGTCATTTATGTGCATCACTAACAAATTACACTTCAAGTAGGTTTTGTTAACTTTCATACAGTCTTTTGTTTACACAGGTTGGTAATCCAGATCTCAAAGGGCCAAATATTGTCTCATATGATGTTTACTAAAGCCAGCCTACAGCACTGTGGACAGATTTCTATTTGTGCCAGTGACATGAATTCAGAAATGTGTCTGTTTACTATGTGAGTGACTAGGGGAGGGAAAAATTGAGGCATCCATGGCATTCAGTGGCACACTTCTTGATATAATGTCCATCTCAACATCTGAGGCCATCCTGTTCTAGTAATGATTCACCTGACCACTAAAAGCTACATCTCATTATGAAGTATTTTATTTTTCTTAAGGCTATCCTGCAATTTATGTCTACAAAGAGATTAGCTAGTACTTGAAACTGGTTACAAAAAATCTATAAACCCGATTGGCTCAGAAATTCAGAAAACACTATAAATGTTTTAACACAATAACATGGGAAGGTCCAGCAACCTCTTCCAAATACTAGTGCAGTACCGATGTGTGATACTGTTTATTGTGTTTGTCACTGAGTTCAGGAATGGTTGTTGCTTTTTATGAGAAATCTAAATGGTTTGCAATGGCTTGTAATGATGAGTACAGTTTCTTTTCTTTGCCTTCAAAACTATGATTAGTAGCTTCACTTGCTAATGGTCATTTCCCAGCACTGGTTTACATTACAGACAGACTACAATTGTTGTGGTTAAATGTACCATTGTACACAGGAGAGTGCATGTGCTTGTAACATTGTTGTGGTTACATGTACCATTATACGTAGAAGAGTGCATGTGCTTGTAGAGTTGTTGTGGTTACATGTACCATTATATGTAGGAGAGTGCATGTGGTCATAGAGTTGTTGTGGTTACATGTGCCATTATACGTAAGAGAGTGCATGTGGTCATAGAGTTGTTGTGGTTACATGTACCATTATACATAAGAGAGTGCATGTGGTCATAGAGTTATTGTAGTTACATGTACCATTATATGTAGGAGAGTGCATGTGGTCATAGAGTTGTTGTGGTTACATGTACCATTATACGTAGGAGAGTGCATGTGGTCGTAGAGTTGTTGTGGTTACATGTAAAATTATACATAAGAGAGTGCATGTGGTCATAAAGTTGTTGTGGTTAAATGTACCATTATACGTAGCAGAGTGCATGTGGTCATAGAGTTGTGGTTACATCTACCATTATTACGTCGGAGTGTGCATGTGGTCGTAGAGTTGTTGTGGTTACATGTACCATTATATGTCTGAGTGTGCATGTGGTCGTAGAGTTGCTGTGGTTACATGTTCCATTATACGTAGGAGAGTGCATGTGGTCGTAGAGTTGTGGTTACATGTACCATTATATGTAGGAGAGTGCATGTGGTCACAGAGTTGTTGTGGTTACATGTACCATTGTATGTAGGAGAGTGCATGTGGTCGACAAGTTGAGAATGTACAATTCAGTGAAGACAGTGAATGAATGGATGAGGAGAGAGGAGATGGCAGTTGCTTGTCATGATTCAGTATGGGGTGCTTCTCAGCATTTGCAGTTGAAGAGATTACATTCAATGGGGGTTAAGACAGCTGCAAAAGTAAATTAATCCTAACTGTAACAGTGTTCAACTGTCTTACTTTAAATTTTCCACATTATTGCTTTATGGTGATCCTACATAGGTTCATAGGTTGGTACTAGGCTATCAGCCCTAGGGCCTATACAAGGCTAGCCGTAACAATTCCCCGGCTATTTCTTCCCACACTATTTACTTCCCTGGACCCCTGTCTAGCAGAGCGACTGACGTGATTCCTGGGGTGAAGTTCCTTTTGAAGAGGGCCAAAGAGGCACTCTGCTTGACATGTATGGGCAATCTATTCCAGAGTCTGGGGAGTCTCTGGGTCAGGAACCTATCATGTTTTGTTTATTGTGATGACAAGGTTTAGATCCCTGGTGCATGTGGCTCTGAGGGATTGGGATTTCTTTAAGTGTAGCATGTCCAACAGCTCTGGGTTTGACATGGCCTTGTATGTTAAGCAGAGATCGCCTCTGAGTAGATGATATGCGACAGAGTATAGCTGGAGTTTTTTTATGGTGGTCAGCATAGGGCATCTGCTTTAGGCCTGTGATTCTTTTAGTGAGGTATTTCTGCGGCCTTTTCAGTTGTTGCAGATGTCTTGAGAGGTACATACCAAACGGGACGTTGTATTCTATAATGGGTCTAATGAGGGATGAGTACAGTGGGACAATGACATCCTTTTTTCTGGATGAAAAGCCCTTAGTGATGAGGTGTGTCACATAGAAGAATTTCTTGACTGTTGTGGCGATATGGTTATCGAAGGTGAGACCACTGTTCACCTGTGTCCCTAAGTCTCTTATCACACTTTCTGTGTTTAGTGTACTGCCACCTATATGGTAATTCACGGATACATGTTTTTTCCCAAAGGGGATAACTATACATTTCTTGGCATTGAGCTTGAGCACATGGCTCTGGCACCAATCATCTGTTTCTGTAAGGCCCTTTTGTAGAGTATCCACATCATTTGGGGATTCAATAATGGCTCCCAGTTTGCAGTAATCTGTGAACTTTGTTAGCCAGAGTCTCTTAGTGTTGGCCTGTACTTCAGAGAAGTAGATGCCAAACACAGCAGGCAAACTGTTTTGTTGGGATTGAAAGATGTTTTTATATATCACAGATATAATCTCATATTGGGTTGCAGAAGAACTGATTTTTGTGGAGCAGAATAACCCAAAATGTTCTATATGCAGGTTGGGGTGGGAAATCCATGACTGATAGTATCACGTTTGGTGAATGACATCATTGATACCTTTTACCTGTCAGTTTAGGCACTTCCTACTAAGCAATCTTATTGCTGAATATTCTAATAAACTAGAAATATGAAAGAAAGATGCATGCAACAAGTGAACAAAACAGTGCATAAAGAATGAGGCAGTGTTGTAACTTCATTGCTGTTACTAGCATCAGTGACCAGAGTTTTTCTATTATAGATGGTTGCTGCAACGTACTGAACTGATATCATTAAGTGCATGTGAGGAGGCTGCACCCCTCAGCCTCCATGAGTGGAATTTCTTTGACATTCATTTATTTTGCCATTGATGGATGTTCACTTGAAGTCTTAGAGGTAAAGTGGAGGATTTATTTACTTATTTACTAGGAAGGGTCGACTGGGCATAAATGAGCCATTTTCAGTGGAGGCCTGTGGTGAAAAGCTTCTAAAAACAGTAACAATTTAATGAAAATAGTACAATGGTGTATATTACAAATAATAATCACAGAGATAATGAAGGATTAAGAGTTATGATGTCAACCCAGCCACTGGGGATGCACAAGCCAGTGCATTTCTTTGTGCCGGTCCCAAGCCCGGATAAATGGGGAGGGTTGTGTCAGGAAGGGCATCCGGTGTAAAACTTCGCCAAAACATTTCATGCAGTCACCAAGAAAATTTTTTTATACGGATCGGTCGAGGCCCGGGTTAACAACGACTGCCACCAGTACTGTTAGCCTACAGGGTGCTAGCAGAAATTGAGCTACTGTTGGCCGAAGGAGGAAAAGAGGCGGAAGACATGGCCGAAGGCAGAAGGAGAGGAGAAAGGCTAGGACTGAGGTAGTGAGGGTCGGAACTTTGAATGTTGGCAGTATGACTGGTATAGGGAGAGAGCTAGCTGATATGATGGACAGAAGGAAGGTTGGTATATTGTCTGTGCAAGAGACCAGAAAGAAAGGGAGCAAGGCTAGATGTATCAGAGGTGGGTTCAAATTGTTTTATCATGGTGTGGATGGGAGGAGAAATGGTGTAGGAGTTATTCTGAAGGAACAGTATGCTGAGAGTGTTTTGGAGGTGAAAAGAGTGTCAGATAGAGTGATGTTTATGAAGCTGGAAATTGATGGTGTAATGATGAATGTTTTTAGTGTGTATGCTCCACAAGTTGGGTGTGCAATGGATGGGAAAGAAAAATTTTGGAGTGAATTGGATGAAGTGGTGATGACTGTACCCAAGGGTGAGAGAGTAGTGATTGGAGCAGATTTCAATGGGCATGTTGGTGACGGGAACAGAGGGGATGAGGAAGTGATGGGTAGGTATGGTGTTAAACAAAGGAATGCAGAAGGTCAGATGGTAGTGGATTTTGCGAAAAGGATGGACATGGCTGTGGTGAATACGTATTTTAACAAGAGGGAGGAGCATAGGGTGACATACAAGAGTGGAGGAAGATGCACACAGGTGGATTATATCTTATGTAGGAGGGCCAGTTTGAAGGAGATTGGAGACTGTAAAGTGGTGACCGGAGAAAGTGTTGTTAGGCAGCATAGGATAGTGGTTTGTAGGATGATGTTGGTTATCAAGAAGAGGAGGAGGAGTGCGAAGGCAGCACCAAGGATCAAGTGGTGGAAATTGAAAAAGGGTAATTGTGAGGTGGAGTTCAGGGATGAGTTAAGGCAGGCACTGGGTGGCAGTGAAGAGTTACCAAATAGCTGGATAACTACAGCAGAGGTAGTAAGGGAGACGGCTAGAAAGGTGCTTGGTATCACATCTGGACAGAGGAAGGACAACAAGGAGACATGGTGGTGGAATGAGGAAGTACAGTAGAGTATACAGAGAAAGAGGTTGGCAAAGAAGAAGTGGGATTGTCAGAGAGATGAAGAAAGTAGACAGGAGTATAAGGAGATGAGGTGCATGGCAAAGAGAGAGGTGGCTAAGGATAAGGCATATGAAGAGTTGTATGAAAGGTTAGACACTAAGGAGGGAGAAAAGGACCTGTACCGATTGGCTAGACAGAGGGACTGAGCTAGGAAAGATGTGCAGCAGGTTAAGGTGATAAAGGATAATGAAGGAAACATGCTTACAAGCGAGGAGAATGTGTTGAGCAGATGGAAAGAGTACTTTGAGGGGTTGATGAATGAAGAGAATGAGAGGGAGAGAAGGTTGGATGATGTGCGGATAGTGAATCATGAAGCACAATGGATTAGCAAGGAGGAAGTAAGGATAGCTATGAAGAGGATGAAGAATGGAAAGGCTGTTGGCCCAGGTGACATGCCTGTGGAAGCATGGAGGTGTTTAGGTGAAATGGCACTGGAGTTTTTAACCAGATTGTTTAATGAAATCTTGGAAAGTGAGAGGATGCCTGAGGAATGGAGAAAAAGTGTTTTGGTACCAATTTTTAAGAATAAGGGTGATGTGCAGAGCTGTAGTAACTACAGAGGGATAAAACTGATCAGTCACAGCATGAAGTTATGGGAAAGAGTAGTGGAAGCTAGGTTAAGAAGGGAGGTAATGATTAGTGATCAGCAGTATGGTTTCATGCCGGGAAAGAGCACTACAAATGCGATGTTTGCTCTGAGAGTGTTGATGGAGAAGTACAGAGAATGTCGGAAGGAGTTGCATTGTGTTTTTGTAGACTTAGAGAAAGCATATGATAGGGTGCCTCGAGAGGAGTTGTGGTATTGTATGAGGAAGTCAGGAGTGTCAGAAAAGTATGTAAGAGTGGTACAGGATATGTATGAGGGTAGTGTGACAGAGGTGAGGTCTGCGGTGGGAGTGACAGATGCGTTTAAGGTGGAGGTGGGGTTACATCAAGGATCAGCTCTGAGCCCTTTCTTATTTGCAATGGTGATGGACAGGTTGACAGACGAGATCAGACAGGAGTCCCTGTGGACTATGATGTTTGCAGATGACATTGTGATCTGTAGTGAGAGTAGGGAACAGGTGGAGGAGACCCTGGAGAGATGGAGATATGCTCTAGAGAGAAGAGGAATGAAGGTCAGCAGGACTAAGACAGAATATATGTGTGTGAATGAGAGGGAGGATAGAGGAATGGTGAGGATGCAAGGAGTAGAGGTGGCGAAGGTGGATGAGTTTAAATACTTGGGGTCAATAGTTCAGAGTAACGGTGAGTGTGGAAGAGAGGTGAAGAAGAGAGTACAGGCAGGATGGAGTGGGCGGAGAAGAGTGTCAGGAGTGATTTGTGACAGACGAGTACCTGTAAGAGTGAAAGGGAAGGTCTACAAGAGGGTAGTGAGACCAGCTATGTTATATGGGTTGGAGACAGTGGCACTGATAAAAAGGCAGGAGTTTGAGCTGGATGTGGCAGAATTAAAGATGTTAAGATTTGCACTGGGTGTGATGAGGGTGGACAGTATTAGGAATAAGTATATTAGAGGGTCAGCCCAGGTTGGAAGGTTTGGAGACAAAGCCAGAGAGGCACGATTACGTTGGTTTGGACATGTGCTGAGGAGGGATGCTGAGTATATTGGGAAAAAGATGCTAAGGATGAAGCTACCAGGTAACAGGAAAAGAGGAAGGCCTAAGATAAGGTTTATGGATGTGGTGAGAGAGGACATGCAGGTGGTTGGTGTGACAGAGCAAGATGCAGAGGACAGGAAGAAATGGAAACAGTTGATCTGCTGTGGCGGCCCCTAACGGGAACAGCCGAAAGAAGATGATGATGATGAAGAGTTATGATGTCAGCAAACTACTTTCTGTAGTCCATGGCTTGATTCTGTCCACCTCTGTTTACCTGCTGTGTGATTCTGAGCTAGTTATTTAACCAGATAGTGCTCTGGCGCAAATGGGAAATTGTGCTATTGGCTCCTACGTGGTCTCCTGAACACATACTTAATCTAACCTAAGTTAATGGTACCATTTCAGTACATTTCAGTAACCTAGTATAAGTGAAGAAATACCATTACTAAGTTAGAAACACTGTTAATGGTAATATGAGGGCACAACCCCTGGAATATTAACTGTCGAGTTTTACTATATTTTACCATATTTGCAACTAGTAAAGAGTTTAGGTGCGGAAGCCCAACTTCTTACATGCGGTAACAGAAGCAGTACAGTACGAACATAAAAAAATAATACATAATATTAGTCAGTGAAGTGGACTTACGTAATATTGACTAAATATTGTTAACAGAAGCTGTAACAGCAGCAGGAGTAGTTCAGTATGCATTGCTATTGTACTGCTACTATTGTTAACAGTATATGGGGGACACTGCCCCAGCGATCCCCAAGTATTTTGCTCTGTTTCAGTACCTTTGTAACTAGTGGTGGATTAAGAAGGGTGGCGGAAGTACTATGGGTAGTAAAATTGAAAATAAAGAATGTTAGTTAGTGAAGTGTTTTTTGCCTTTACAGATTAAATATGTGTGATGCCATTGCAATTATGGAAGGAATGCAATTCTGCATGCTGATTTTGGTATTTTAATGTATATTTTTAGATTTTTTCAGTCTGATTTGGAGTAGGCATTGTTAAAATGCATGGCGGGGTGGATAGACTAGAGCAGGGTTTTTTACTCTCTCCCACAATTACCCTAAGACTGACATCTGTAACGGTTACAGTTTACTGTGAAGAAATAGAGCATATTGTTAGTCTGGAGTAAAAAATAATAAAATAAAAACAACATTGCTTTAGCACAGTTTCAGGCTATTTCTATCATAAATTAGGGTGCAGAACAGCTTTGTGCCAGTTGTATGGTTCTCTGGTAATAGTGTTCAGTGTTCTGATGCTGATGTTCATCGTGCATACAGCTGCAGTAGTCACAGATGGGTTCTCTGCCGTCAGGCGGGTCCTCGGTCAGCCGAATTCCAAAGTCTAGGTCCGGCGTCGGTTGTTGTCGCTTTCTTTCCTGACTTCAGTGCGACAGGGGTATATAAGACACAGCCGACGCCATTTTCTTCAGTCTTTTTTGCCGTGCGGTGTCCGAAGCAGAATCAGTTCGCAAGTGCCGGTCGGCCAGCTCCTGAATTTACGAAAAATTGGAAACCGAAGTCTTCTTTAAAGCTAAGTACCCCGTTGGGGAAACTTTTCTTGCCTCAGACCGATGTCAGACAAAGTTAACAATTGTATTTCTTGTGGGAAGCAAATACCGCATAAGGATTTCCATTCCCTCTGCATACCTTGTTTAGGCCCAGACCACGACGTCTCGGCTGTCGCTGGCGCTACTTTCAACAAACGCACTATTAAGCGTCGGGCGGAGTTCGCCCAACACTTTTTTGGTAAAGCCTTTGATTATAAAATGTCGTCGGAGGCTCCGACTACCATTTTGTCCAAAAAACGCAAGGACAAGGACCGGCACGCGAGGTCCGCGGTCTCCACCAACACCACGCCAAAACCGGCTACACGTGGTCCGGTTCTGAGCGAGACGCCTATACAGCCCCTGACTACCGACACTTCTTTGGCGGTGTCTTCTGTAACCAAGACCGCAGGTACCTCGGCCCATACCCAGACTACAACCACCGAAGCCACTGTGAGTGTTGAGCCTCCTAATGTGGACAGGTCCACTTCCACCCATGGTGTCTTTAGACCCTCATCTTCCTTTTCCATTAAGGCCTTTACTAAGTCCAAATCAGCCATGCATCCCAAGAGGCCTGTCGCACAGGGCCCATCTCCAGGCCCCATGCCTAAAAAGCAGATGCTAAAAATGGCTGAGGATTTAATTACTCTTATCAGGGGTTCCCAACCCCTCCAGACAAGAGACCCAGAGTGGAGGAAGATTCTCCTCTTCTGACCAGGGCTCCATTTTTCAGAACATTCTGATGTAGAGGAACACTGTACTCCCCTTTTGAAGATTCTGATGCAGAGCAGTCCATTCCTTCTGTATCTCCCCAGAGGATTTTTCTTTTGGGGAAACCTTTCACACCTTGCGAGAACACTTCCATTGGGAAGGCCAAGACTTTTCTGATTCCAAGAAAAGACTTAGGGAATTTCTTTTGTTACCTCAACACAGACCTCTGGCGATATCTCCTGTCTTGGACATACTTGATGATGTTTACTCGGAGGCTTGCCTTAATCCGGATTCCCTGCCTCCTGCCCCAGTCAAGCCTGATAGGTACTACAGAGTTCCTAACTCTCACCAATTTCTTTACAAAAGCCATAATGCTGACCCTGAAACCATTTCTCAAGGCCCCAAGGGAATGAAGGCGTCTACTGCTAAGAATCCACTACCTTCCGAAAGAGAGTCTAGATCCTTAGAAAGGTGGGGAAAAAAGGTATATACCTCGGCCACCCTAGCCATGAGGGCCTAAAATTGTCAGTTCCATATGCTTAAATATCAGCAGTTTCTGTTATCACAATTAAGAAATAAAATGTCTCAACCTGAACAACCAGATTTGAAGGAGTTGCAGGATATGATGCATAGTGCAGAACAAGTGGGTAAACACACCTTACAATGTGGCTATGATGCCTTAGAGGCCTCAAGTAGAGCTGCTGTTACAGGATCAGTCATTCAGACATGCCTGGCTTAGGGAACAAATCTTGCCTGATCATGTTAAAGCTAAACTACTAGATGCTTCTTTACAATAGGATGTACTATTTGGTACTAATGCTGAGGAGATACTACGGAAAATGGAAGAAAAAGCTAAATCTATGCAAACTGTCAAAGCTTTTCTACAGGTTCAACCACCACGCTTTAGCAGAAATTGGCCTTCTAAAAACTGGTCCTTTCCAGCCACGGACAAGCCCCAAAGAGGTAGATACAGGCGCACAAGGGGCAGAGGACAATCTCAAGGATCATATAGAGGCAGACAATGGCAAACTCCAGCACCAAGAGGTGGTGAAGACAGTGCACAACAATACAGAAAACAAACCCAATGACTTCCTCCTTTTCATGCCAAGCAAGTCTCAGCTGGCAGCACCCTTGGGAGGAAAGCTGGCATTATTTACAAGAAATTGGCATATTATCACAACAGACAAATGGATCCTGGACATTATAAACAGAGGCTACAGATTTCATTTTCACACTCTTCCAAAAATGAGAGGCATGCCAAACCTGCCACACAATCAAAGGGCAGAGGCACAAATACAAATTTCAAAGCTCATGGACATGAAAGTTATTCAAGAGGTACCTACTCACGAACAAAGTCAAGGTTTTTATTCCAGACTATTTCTGGTACCAAGGAAAGGAACTGACTGGAGACCCATTTTGGACTTATCCATCCTAAACACATTTCTACTCGTACCAAAATTCAAGATGCTCACATTACAGCAGCTTCTTCCCATGCTGGGCAAGGAGTTTTGTCTGGTAACATTGGACCTCAAGGAGGCATACCTGCATGTCCCAATCAGACAAAGCTGCAGAAGATACCTCAGATTTCTTACAGGTTCAATCCACTATCAATTCTCTGCATTGCCCTTTGGCTTATCTACTGCGCCCAGAGTATTCACGAAATGCCTGGCATCAGTAATTGCGTACTGCAGACTTCAAGGGTACAAGTTTACCCTTATTTGGATGACTGCCTGATCCAAGCGGACAGCAAGCACATACTTCTGGAACATTTGGCTTATGTAACACGGTTATTGAATTCTCTGGGATACACAGTCAACAAAGAGAAATCCAGGCTAACACCATCTCAGAAAATAACTTTCCTGGGTGCCAACTTGGACACAAACACCCAGATGGCCTATCTCACGCCAGAAAAACAGGGGCAACTAACTCAGTACTTCAAAATACTAGCAAATTGTACCAGGCTCACTGCAAGGAAAATCCTGCAGGCTCTGGGCTTCATGGCATCTTGCATTTTTTTAATCCCATTTGCAAAGTTGCACATGAGGAAACTTCAATGGTACCTAAAAAACCTATGGTCTCAACACAGCCACAGTTTGGAAACAATAATACCAATAATCCCATGTTTGCAAAAGGAATTTCTATGGTGGGCCCAAGCATATCAAACAAACACAGGTCTTCCATTCTGCAAGCCTCAAGCAAATCAAGTCATCACGACAGACGCCTCAGATTACACCTGGGGGGGCGCACATGACAGACAGGTGCATTCAGGGCAAATGGTCCCAAAAGGAAAAGCACCTTCACATCAATCAAAAAGAAATGCTAGCAGTGATAAATGCAATTACAGCTTTCAAGGACCTCCTGCATCCAGGGCAATTATTGATAAGAACAGACAACACCACAGTAATGTGGTACATAAACAAACAAGGAGGAACACATTCATACCCCCTGTGCAGACTAGCCATGTCACTTTGGAACTTGGCTCTGGAATGGCAAATCGAACTTCAAGCACAGTACTTGCCAGGTTTGGAAAACACGCTGGCAGACAATCTAAGCAGAATTATGACAGACCCACACAAATGGAAGTTGCATCCTCAAGTGTTTACAAAGATAATCCAAGCGTGGGGAAGGCCAGACATAGATCTCTTCGCCTCCCACAGGAATCATCAATTGGAAAAGTTCTGTTCAATGACCTTTCATCCAAAGGCCTGGAGAGTGGACGTCCTTTCTTTCAGTTGGGCAGCATGGACAGTTTACACTTTCCCACCTTTGCCTCTTCTGCCCAAGGTGCTCTTGAATGCAAGAGCAGACAGACCAAAGATGATACTGATTGCTCCACACTGGCCAAGACAACACTGGTACCCACTCCTGAGGAGCCTAACACATACTCCTCCCTGGTCCCTACCTCTAATGCCGCTTCTGCTGACTCAGCACAGCTACAAAACTCTTCACAGTCAGCTGAAAACACTCAATCTCGCTGCATGGAAAATTTCTTAACACCACAACAGACCCTACTCTCCAAAGAGGTGCAGGATGTCATTTTGGAGGACAGAAGGTCATCTACTAGAAAGGCTTACTCCGCAAAATGGAAACGGTTTTGCTCTTGGAATGAGAAAAAAGGCCAGGATCCTAGAAAACTGAATTTGTCTCCGATATTACAGTATCTAGCTGAGCTGTTGAACAGTGGACTTTCTTTTTCCTCCATAAAAATTTATGCCTCAGCCATTTCTGCAGAATTCAACACTGATCCACCCTTATTCTCTCACCCACTCTTAAGACAGTTCCTCAGAGGGGCTAAGAATATAAGACCTCCAAGGAAACAACCAATACCAGCCTGGGATCTTAATTACATTCTAGAAAAATTAACATTGCCTCCCTTTGAACCAGCTGCCTCAACAGATTTACAATATTTGTCCTGGAAAACAGCTTTCCTTCTGGCCATTACTTCAGCTCGTAGGGTTTCGGAACTACAAGCCCTCATGGCTGTGCAGCCCTTTCTCATCTTCCATCAGGACAGGGTTTCCCTTCGAACCAACTCGTCATTTATGCCTAAAGTGGTGTCCAGGGTAGCTTTAAATCAAGCCATACACTTACCTACCTTTTACCCCAATCCTCAAAATAAAGGGGAAAGGCTGCTACACTCCTTAGACATCCACAGACAGCTACGTTATTATTTGGACAGAACAAAGCCTTTCAGGAAATCAGAACAACTTTTTGTGTCTTATGCTGTAGGAGCTCAAGGGAAGCCAGTTACCAAACAGACAATTTCAAAATGGATAGGCCACTGCATACGGTTTTGTTACTCCTTTCATGGAAAATCTGTCCCTACAGGCATCAGATCCCACTCCACCAGGGCCACAGCTACCTCTACAGCCTTCCTCAGAGGAGTTCCTACCAAAGATATTTTGGAGGCAGCCACTTGGAGTTCTGTGCATACCTTCACCAAACACTACCACCTGCCTTTATACTCCAAAACTAGAGCAGGCTTTGCCACTGCTGTGTTGCAGGGCATCCTGGCTCATCCCAGTTCCACCTAGTGCCTACCACCCTGTGCGTAGCTTTGGGATTCTACCCATCTGTGATTACTGCAGCTGTATGCACGATGAACATAGTACAGTTTTGTACCTACCATAAATGTAGATGTTCAAGTGCTAATACAGCTGCAGTACAGGTTTCCTCCCTCCTTCCCCTCTTGGTAAAGGGCTAGGGGCTAACCCCTCCTCATACAACCTGATTGGGTTATCCTTCTATGGTATATTTGCTTGCAACTACTGATTTTTGATTATATTGCATTGCATGAATATATATATATATATATATATATATATATATATATATATATATATATATATATATATATATATAATTTATGTATTGCCTTCCTTCTGGGGGCACCTGACATCTGGGGCAAGAAAGACTGAAGAAAATGGCATTGGCTGTGTCTTATATACCCCTGTCGCACTGACGTCAGGAAAGAAAGCGACAACAACCGATGCCGGACCTAGACTTTGGAATTCGGCCGACCGAGGACCCGCCTGGTGGCAGAGAACCCATCTGTGATTACTGCAGCTGTATTAGCACTCAAACATCTACATTTATGGTAGGTACAAAACTGTACTTTCTGTTATATGATATTATATCAAATATGATGTTATATGAGTCCCTGATAATAGCATGTAATACCCTGACATTGTTCTGTTGTTTCATGGTTCCCTCATTATACCATGTAGTACTCTGATACTGTTATGTTTATTGTGTGGTTCCCTGATAGCAGTGTGTAGTACTCTGACGCTGTACTGCTAATTGTGATGGTCCCTGATAATAACATGTAGTACTCTGATGCTGTACTGCTATTTGTGTGGTTTCCTGATAAAAGTGTGTACTCTGATGCTGTAATGTTATTTATATTGTTCCTTGATAATAGTATTAATACCCTGACATTGTATGCTTCCCTGATAATAGCATGTAGTACTCTTGACACTATACTGCTAATTTGTAGTTTCCTGGTATTAGTATTACTCTAAACCAGTCCTTTTAATTGTATATTTCCCTGACAATACCATGCAGTGCTTTGATGTCATTAGTTTAATTATATGGTTCCCTGGTAATAGCACAAAATACTCTGGCATCCTTCTCCTAAATGCATGGTTGCATGCTAACAGTGTATAGTACTTTCACGCTGTTATATTAATTGTATGGCTCCCAAATAATAGCATGTAGTACTCTGACATCATTCTATTGTGTGCATGGTTGCCTCATAATATGGTGTAGTACTCTCATGTCTTTATGCTAACTGTATGGTTCCTTGTTAGTAGCCGGTAGTACTGCAGTGCTGTTCTGCTAATTGTACAGTTCCATTATAGTAATGTGTAGTACTGTGATGATGTTCCATCAGTTGTATGGTTCCCTGATAATAGTATGCAGTTTTCTGACACTGACCTGTTAGTTATACACTTCCCTGTTAATGGCATGTAGTACTCTGTTAATATTCTGCTAACTGTAAGAAGTTCCTGGAAATAGCATATAATATTCTGATACTGTTCTGTTAATTATGTGGTTCTTTGATAACAGTGTAGCACTCCAATGCTGGTCTGACATATGACACTGTCTGTGATGAAGGACAGAACATCTGTCTCATGACTTTTACGGTTCTTAGCTGTGACAAAGTCACTGTTGTAGCACTCTCGGTTTGTATTCTGCAATGCCATGACATCTTTCTGTTCTCTGACATTAACACTAGTGATAAAACAGTAACATGTAGTAGTGTGGCTCCATTTTCTCACTGCCAAAGGCACTGATGAGGTTCTAGTGCATCCGCCTATCAAATTTGGTATTCCGTGATGGTGGCATATACTGCTGTGGCATCATCCTGATGTACACCAGTGGC
>NC_056746.1:277961922-278021922 GCF_019279795.1 Protopterus annectens
TCGTGATGATGAGATCAAGTATGTTATCTCCTCTTGTGGGGATGGTGACTAGTTGTTCCATGGCATTTGAGTTTATGAATTCCAGGAACTTTTGGGCTAGGGTGTTTGGGCTTGAGTAGTGTTCCCAGTCTATATTAGGAGTAATTGAAGTCACCTAGTATGATGGTGTTTGGTGATACATTTATCCCTCTAGTGTTTTCAGGAAGGCCATGTGAGGTTCCTGAGTTTGTGAGGGTGGCCTGTAACATGCTACAATTTGCAGAGCAGTCTTGCCTATAGTTAATTGCACCTGGATGGTCTCCGATGCATCGTATGCGTTGCCACCAGTCTTGAGGTGTGGTGTCCTTGATGAATATGGATACCTCCTTTCTTGGTATTGTCCAGATTTTGGGGCGGAACGCATGATATGAGGTAAAACCTGATAGCGCCGGGGTGCTCTCAGGAGCCTTGAACCAGGTTTCTGTCACAGCACAGACATCGATGTTCTCCATACTGAGAAGGGCCTCGAAAAGGCATTTTGAGATTTAGACTTCTGGCATTGAGCAGCATTACCCTTAGTTTCTTTCCTTTTTTGGCTTCTAGGGTGGGATGCTTACAACTTGAGCCTTGCCTAAAAAAGGCAATATGGGGTGGCAAGAGCCTTTGCCAATATCCGGAATCCCAGGGTGACAGGTGCAAGCCGTCCCTTAAGCAGCGTGGCTTGTCCAGCATGTCATCCCAGGCAGACAGACACTGGATCCTTTGAATGACACCAGTGTTTAAGCCAATTGTTAAAGCTGATCATCTTATCTCTGTATTGTGGCATCATTCTTGGTGAAGGTAGGATACTGCTCAAGGTCAGGGTCATACCTGTCTGGGCTACATAATCAGAGAGCTCCTCAATGTCTCTTTTCATGTAGTCCAAGGAGGTACGCCTCAGGTCGCTTTACACCAGCGTGGACAATGACTGAATCATATTTGTACCTGCTGTTGAGAGACCTGAGTGCTTGCGTTATGTGGCGGATTCTAGCGCCTCGACAGGCAGCTTACTGTGACCTTCTCCTTACTCAGTCTGGTGAGCCGGACGCCAGTGTGTCTGACTATGGAGTCACCAATGACTAGTGTGTCTGGCATTGTGTTTGGCCTTAAGGGCTGTGACTGTTTGACACTCTGACTGTGAGGTCTATGTGTTGCAGGTGTTGTGTTCTGAGGTGGTGGTTGTTTGGGTGTCTGCTTTGGTGGCCTCTGCTGTTTTGGTAGATTTTTGATCAGAGCCTCGAGTATGTCTTTGTGTGTTTATGTGTATGATTTGAGGTTGTAATGGTAATATGTGAGACTGGGTCTATAGTGTGTGTGTGGTAACCTTCTCTCCTGACTGGTCTTACCAGTCCTATGTTGAGAGAGCTCAGCCTCAGTTTGGCCGTGTAGTTGCATCTCTCGCATATATTTGTGTTTTGTGGGAGGAGGAGAGGGTTGTCTGTGTACATGAGGCAATTGTAACATTGCCTCAATATTCCCAGGTTCACCAGCTGAGCAGGAGAGGACACTAGCAACTGATCCCCGACATGCTAGAAGGAATAGACAAAAAAACTTTTAAAAAGATTCGGGACGTGGGTGACCGAGAAATGGGGGTTGCCTTTTGGGGTACTATCTATGACAAGAGTGCCGTATCAAGGTAATAAGTACTGTAGGAGCAAGTGCTACGCTTAACAGATAGAGAATAGTCTACTTGAGTCAAGTAGAGATGATCTTTTAATTATAGGATACGCTGATTAGATCAGTAGTATAGTTCGAGGAAGGTAGTTTTAAGGAAAATTTGAAGAGTGGACTTTAGGTAGCCGAATAGTTTAAACCTGCTTAACCGGGCGCTTGCCCTTAGTGTGCAACAGTAGCAACTCCGCAATCGGCTAAATCGGGCTAAATCGCGCTTAAAGTGTGCTTTATAGCAGGGGCTGGATAAGACAGGAAATGGCCCAATTTGGCCGACAAACCACAGGGCACTGCCCTAAACCACTCCTGCGAGGAGCGATGAAGGAGTTATGGACTTGACCCGTAGTGGCCAATAAAACTACAGTTTCAAGTCAGTAACCACCTCTCCGGGGCAGGGAAGCTGCTCAATGTTAGTCACTCCCACTGATAAACACAGAGACCTTCCTTCAGCCCAAGCAAAATGGCCTCACAGAAACTTTCAAACAGTTCAGGAACAGCAAGCCTGTAACTGAACTTTTTAACTCTCAGAAAAGTGGGAAAAAGCAAGATTTTTTTTGTTTTTGTTTTTACAGAGATAGCAGAGGTTCACAAGTAATATCAAGTTATAACAGTGCAGTAAATGACCCCACACAAGAGTGCTAGGTCAAGGACAGAAAATATGCAAGTTTTAAGAAAAAACGATTTAAAATTAAGTGCAAACAGGAAATTCAGCAAACAGCTTTTGGTTGTGCTCTAAATACAGCTACTAATACAGAAATCAAGTTTAACAAGCCAGAAAATGCTCAAGCTAGGCAGCTATGCAGAAAAACTTAGCAAATAAACAGAGAAAAATACTTAAAATCTCAAAAGTGGCTCCTTCTTCTCTCAGCTTTTCCTCTTGGAGGTGCTTCACCAACAGCCAACAAGCCTGAAAAGACGCTCAAACCACGAGGCAACTAGGTTTTAAGAGAGGAAGATGAAGGAGTTATGGAAATGACCCTAGTGGCCAATAAAACTACAGTTTCAAGTCAGTAACCACCTCTCCGGGGCAGGGAAGCTGCTCAATGTTAGTCACTCCCACTGATAAACACAGAGACCTTCCTTCAGCCCAAGCAAAATGGCCTCACAGAAACTTTCAAACAGTTCAGGAACAGCAAGCCTGTAACTGAACTTTTAACTCTCAGAAAAGTGGGAAAAAGCAAGATTTTTTTGTTTTTGTTTTTACAGAGATAGCAGAGGTTCACAAGTAATATCAAGTTATAACAGTGCAGTAAATGACCCCACACAAGAGTGCTAGGTCAAGGACAGAAAATATGCAAGTTTTAAGAAAAAAACGATTTAAAATTAAGTGCAAACAGGAAATTCAGCAAACAGCTTTTGGT
The DNA here is from genome assembly GCF_019279795.1 of Protopterus annectens. NCBI lineage: Eukaryota > Metazoa > Chordata > Ceratodontiformes > Protopteridae > Protopterus > Protopterus annectens. The sequence continues at coordinate 277,964,973 of NC_056746.1, forward strand.
TGTGCTCTAAATACAGCTACTAATACAGAAATCAAGTTTAACAAGCCAGAAAATGCTCAAGCTAGGCAGCTATGCAGAAAAACTTAGCAAATAAACAGAGAAAAATACTTAAAATCTCAAAAGTGGCTCCCTTCTTCTCTCAGCGTTTTTTCCTCTTGGAGGGTGCTTCACCAACAGCCAACAAGCCTGAATCAAGATTTTTCTTGAAGATTGCTAATGAAGAACTTTGCTTGACCTAGATGGGTAGCCTGTTACAGAGTATGGGAAGTCTGTGTGACAGGAATCTGTCCCTCCAGCATGTCCTGTTTATTGTGGTGACGAGGTTTAGGTCCCTTGAGCGTGTAGGTCAGAGGGTTTGGGATTTCTTTAGGTGTAGCATGTCCAACTGCTCTGGGTTTGACATAGCTTTATTTGTTAGGCAGAGATCACCTCGGAGTAGGCGATATGCTACGGAGTAAAGCTGGAGTTTTTTAAGGCGGTCAGTGTAGAGCGTTTGTTTGAGGCCAGTAATCCTCTTTGTGAGGTACTTTTGTGGCCTTTCCAGCTGCTGCAGATGTCTTGTGAGGTACATTCCAAAAGGGGCATTGTACTCTATAATGTGTCTAATGAGTGTCGAGTAAAGGGGAACAATGACCTCTTTTTTCCTGGATGAGAGCCCTTTTATGATGAGGTGTGCCACATAGAAGGACTTCCTGACTACTGTGGCGATGTGACTATCAAAGGAAAATACTGTCCACCTGGGTCCCAATGTCTCTTATCACACATTCAGTGTTAAGTAGATTGCTGCCTATGTGGTAGTTCATGGGTACAGCGTTTTTACCAAATGGGATGACACTGCACTTTTTGGCATTGAGCTTGAGGCCATGGCTCTGACACCAGGCATCTGTCTCAGCGAGGCCCTTCTGTAGGATGTCCACATCACTTGGGGACTTGACTATGGCTCCTAGTTTGCAGTCATTTGCGAATTTTGTTAGCCAGAAACTTCAGAGAAGTAGATACCAAACAGGAAAGGTCCCAGGACAGAACCCTGTGGTACTCCACTTGTCACTGTTTTGAGGTCAGATTTGGAGTCTGCAACTTTTACAGTGTGGGTTCTGTCAGTGACCCAGTTGGCAACCTATCTTGTGACTTAGGGATTTATACCTAGTTTAGTGAGTTTAGCTATAATTCCAGAATGGGGGATGGTGTCAAAAGCCTTGGCGAGGTCAAGATAGGCAGCGTGAACCACCTTACTCTCATCTACGGCTTTGGCGACTGTCTCAAAGAAGTCGATCAGGTTCAGGAGGCATGATCTGCCTTTCACAAACCCAAACTGGGTGGGATCCAGAGTTTGGAGGTTACCAATGTCTTTGTTTATGAGTTCCATAATGATACGTTCCATGGCCTTGCAGACCAGGCTCGTCAGGCTTATAGGTCAATAGTTCCTGGGATCAGTGATGGCTCCCCCTTTGTGGAGTGGGATAACTGTTGCTGTGCACCATTCAGTGGGCACAAAGCCTGATGTGAGGCTGTTGAACATGGTGCTTAAGTGGGGAGCCAGTTCATTCTGAAGTTCGTGTAAAACGCAGCCTGCGATGTTGACCTGTCCCATGGATGCTGTGTTTTTGGCTTTAGAGAGTGCAGCTTTTACCTGCGTAGTTGTGATTACAGGGACTCTGCATTCTTCCTGTGTATATATGGGCCCTTTAGGGGGTGGGGTGGGGGGGTAAAGTTAGCACTGAACCTATCTGCCAGGATGTTGGCAATATCAGTTGGTTCTGTAATTTTCGTGCCTTTGTGCTGTAACTCAGAGCAGATCTGGGTGTTGCCATCGAGATTCTTGACATAGCTATAGAATGCTTTGTGGTTGTCCTTAGAATTAGTGATGATTTTGTTTTCGTAGCTAGTTTTGGAGGATCTTATAAGGGATCTCATCTTCTTACTGAGCCTGACCAGGGAGCTCCTCCACTCATGGGATTTTACTCTCTTTTGCAACAGTTTCTTCCTTCTGTTGTACAGTTTGTTTATGGCAGGGGACCACCAGATTGGCTTCCTTTTTCTGGAGGATAGCGTCTTGGTTCTGTTTGGGATAGCACGATCCATGCAGTCGTGTAAGTGCTTATAAAGTGCTTTTGTGTAGGATTCAGCAGTTGTAACAGTATTGTCCATTTGCAAGGGTGTCATGAAGTTCACCACTTCTGTGTTAAGAAGCATGAAGTTGGCTTTGGAGAAAATTTTTACCGTGGTTTCATTAATGGGGGGTGGAGGCAGGATGTGGATATCAAGGATGATTAGCTTATGGTCGGATCGGACCAACAAGGAGTTGACTTCAGGTGTGGAACACCGGTCACTCCTGTTGGTAATGACTAGGTCTAGGATATTGTTGTCCCTGGTGGGGGTGTGGATATGTTGATCCAGAGCATTGGAGTTTATGAATTCCAGAAAGCGTTGAACTAAGGAGTTGGTGCACGAGTAGTTTTCCCAGTTAATGGTGGGGTAGTTGAAGTCGCTCATTATTAGGGTGTTTGGTTGAACCCTAATATTTTCCAGTGCATCAAGAAAAGAGAAGTGAGAATCCTGGGGCATGGTGGGGGATCTATAGCAAGCTACAATTTGGATTGCAGTTCTGCCCAGAGTTTGTTGCACTTGGATAACCTTGGATGCATTATGCTGAGCAACTAGCCTGGAGGTGTGGATATCCTTAATGAATATGGGCACACCTCCGCCTTTGGTGTTTTGGTCCTGGTTACATGGCCGAAAAGTGTGGTATGAGTTATAGCCTGGTAATGCATGGGTGCTCTCTGGAGCCTTGAACCAGGTCTCAGTCACTGCACAGATATCGATGTTCTCCATTTTAAGGAGTGCCTCGAGTGAGTGCATTTTGAGATTTAGACTTCTAGCATTGAGTAGCATTACCCTCAGTTTTTGCTTGCCTGTTTCTGTTACGATGGTGAATTTGTTATTTGAACCTTGCCTAAAAAAGGCACTATAGGGGCAGCAAGAGCCTTAGCCAGTGTCTGGAAATCCCAGGGGTGACAGGTGCAAGTCGTCTGTGGCAAAGCATCGTGGTCTGTCGACCATGTCATCCCAAGCAGATAGATAATGGATCCCCTTAGAATGACACCAGAAGCTTAGCCAATTGTTGAAGTCAATCATTTTGTCCTTGTACTGCAGTATCATTTGGGGCAATGGCAGAATGCTACTCAGGGCTAGGGTCATACCTACCTGGGCTACAAGATCGGAGAGCTCTTCCATGTATCTTTTCATGTAGTCCAGGGAGGTACATCTCAGGTCATTCACACCAACATGGACAATGACAGAGTCATATTTGTACTTGTTGTGGAGTGACCTGAGTGCATGGGTTATGTGTCGGATCCTGGCACCCGACAGGCAGCTGACAGTAACCTTCTACTTGTTTAGCCTGGTGAGTGGGACTTCAGTGTGCTGGACTATAGAGTCACCTATGACTAGTGTGTTGGGTACATTGTTTTGCCTTATTGGCTGTTGAGTGGCACACTGAGTATGTGTGCTATGTGTCATTTGGGTTGTCTTGGGGGATGGAGGTTGCTTGCGTTTCTGTTTTGGAGGTCTCTGTTGCTTAGACAAATTATTATTGAGAGCCTCCTCGAATGTTTTTGTGTTACTATGTGTGGATTTTGGTGGTGTAGATTTAGTGAGACTATGTGATGAGTGTGGTATGGTGCAAATGTTTACCTTCTCCTCATGACTGTCAAGCTCAGTCTTGGTTGGAGAGAGCTTTACCTCCAATTTGGCTAGATAAGTGCATCTCTCACAGGCTGTAGTGTTGGGTGGTAGGAGGAGAGATTTGTCTGTGTACATGAGACAATTTCTACATTGCCTCAAGATGCCCAGATTCATCAGATAGACAGGAGAGAACACTGGGAGCTGACCCTTGGACATGCCTGAATAAAAAACTATTTTCCTCTAGATAAGTGAGGAAAGTGAGTACAAGAGCTGTTTTTCTCTAAGCAAGTGAGAAAAGTAAGTACAAAAACTGTTTTCCTCTAGGTAATGAGGAAGATTGAGTGCTATAGTAATTAGTAGCTTATTTAGTGCTTACAAGTTCTGAACAAATGCTGAGCATGAATAAGCAAATTTAAGTGCTAAAACTAAGAATCTGTATCTGCACTAGACGAGTTACAGGACAGAAACAAGTGCAAATGCAGGCTTTCAAATCAGAAAGTTGAGAGAGATGGAAGAGATTGCCCAAACGGCCAATAACTACAATTTCTGGGCCAGAACCACTCCTTACGTGGTAGACAGGTTACCTAGTGCTTACCACTCCCACTGATAACCTAGAAGCCTTCCCTCCAGCACAGAAAGGCTTGGGGGGGGGGGGGGGGGCTCAGAAGCTTACATACAGTCCTGGATACAGCAAATCTGTATCTGGAATACTAGTTACGAGAAAGGTAGGAAACAGGCTTACAGTTTTTTTTGTTTTGTTTTTTTTACAGAAAAGTAGAAAAAACAGTAGTAAAAACAATTCACGTGCAGTGCAAGCTAGCACACTTGCGTATGTACCAATATTAGATGAAACACAGTTTAAAGAATGCAATTAAATTAAAAAGGACTAAAAGCAAGTGCAGAAAGAGTTTATTAGGTAGAATGTGGTAAAGAGATGGGACTGGGGGAGTGTCCCAGATCAAATCTACAGTGGGGCGGGCAACTGCAAAAGCCACCAAATTTAAACTACAAACCAAAAATAGGGTGGGACAAAACAGTTTCAACAGAGATCTTAGCAACAAATAACTCTATAGCCAAAAACATATACTCAGCTCTGTAGATTTGCAGATAGTCTGGAAGGCAGTCTCTCAGAACACAGGTTCTAGCAATTAAATGCAGGCCATTACTTACAGGTCAAATTTTATGCAAGTGATCATTGAGTTAGATAACACACAAGCTGTGAAAACCAGTTCTACCAACTATATATATATATATATATATATATATATATATATATATATATAAAATGTGTGTGTGTATGTATGTATATATACATACATACATACATGCACATACACCCAGGAGCACTGACATGGTCAGCTGCTTATTAGTCAACAGCTTTCCTGCCTGCTTAATTGACTTTTGTGCAATAACCCATTTTTTTTTCCATCGTACCTTTAAAATCTGCAACATCTATTGCAAGACCACCACTTATTGGAGAGCCCACATTTGCCTGTCTACTAGTAGTCATCTTGGGATTAGTGTTTCTGTTTTGTCCTGGTGAGTGAAGGAGCACAGGGACATTTATTTCCTGGACACTGCTGATCTTTGGAAAGCCTCATAACTGCTTCATAGGTGACAGTTTGGAATTGGTGCTTATATTCTGCTGCTCATGAGAGAAGGATCAGAGTGCATTGATTCATGATTATTTCTGGTTGGGCAGGACATTCCTGATTGGTCTGGTTGCTATTCAAGGCAGCTACCAGGAAATGGCTACAACAAGCCTACAGACCCTTGCATCATCTGGGACAAGACGCTGGATCAGGCTGTGGTCTGCTTCTCATCTCGGGATTGGTGCTAATGTTTTACTTCTTGTGAGAGAAGAAGCAAAGGAGCATTGTATCCCAACAGTGTGAAGCTGTGTTGAGACCAACACTTATAGCAGCCCAGCAGTAGCCATTCAGATGACTACCCTCTTTTCATCATTCTTGACAAGCTAATTCTTTGTTTCAGTAAGTACTGCTTGATTTGTTTCTAACTTCAGAATATCTGTCTAAGTACTTCATTCTTAAATTTTCAGGGTCTGCTTATTTGTTTCCCCTCAAGTGTTTGGTAGTGCCCTGTATAGACACAGACACTGTGAGTGACATTTTTCCTGTAAAAGCACAATTGAAATTTCACTAGTACCTAGTCGCACACAGGATGTCTAGTTTGCAGTGACAAGCACTGTCCCCAGAGTTGCTAGCCGGATATTCCTGGCATTGTTTTATATTCTCACTCTATCTGTCTAATCAGTAAAAGAGTCTGTTGCCATGGATATGAACTTTCCCACTATCTCTATCAACAGTTTGGTGGATATGGGCATCCTGAGACAATGTAGAAATTGCGTCATGTTTACTGACAAACAGTTAATTCTCAAACAAACTGATATGGTATGTGAGATATGTATTTACACAGTGTCACTGGAGGCAAAGCTCTCACATAAAAGTACTCCTAATGCCAATAAGGTTGTCAGTAGTACACATGCTGCATCCATCACAAACAATTCAAAGAAAGCATATAGACCCACTTATGCTGAGGCAGTTAAATTTAACCCTCCTAACCCCAAAGACCTCCTAGACAAAGTAGACATAACCAATATCCTTAGCAGATCCAAACACACTCTTTCAAAACAACACTCACATGAACACATACAGCCACATCTCATGGGGCCTCTACTTCTAAACCCATAAGGCAAGCCACCACACACTCCAACATTCAGATCATTGGAGACTCTTTCATGAGTCTCACTGATATCCCTCTCACCAGGCTGAATAAGGAGAAAGTCACAGTCAATTGCTTTTCAGGGGCTAGGATCTGTCAGATTATGCATGCACTCAGGTCATTGGACCACAAGTACCAGTATGACTCGGTCATAGTCCATGTGAGTGTAAATGACCTGAGACGTACCTCCCTAGACTATATGAAGAAAGACATCATGGAGCTCTAAGAATGTGTGTGTCAGGCTGGTATGAGCCTAGCACTGAGCAGCATTTTACCTTCTCCAAGAATGATGCCACAGTACGAACAAAAGATGAATGACTTTAATAATTGGCTTAGTTTCTGGTGTCATTCTAAGGGGGTGAAATATTTGTCAGCATGGAATGAGATGGTAAACAGACCATACTGCTTTGCTAGGGATGGTCTGCACTTCTCCCCTCTAGGCTTTCAAATATTAGGTATAACGTTATCTTCCCCCACAGTGCCTGTTTTAGGCAATGCCAAACTGAAAGTACTTCTGACATAGCAAATAAAAACCAAGAAAATCTAAAGATGTTACTGTTCAGTGCTAGGAATCTAAACAAAAACCTCCCCTCCCTAGAAGCTCTCTTCACCCTAGAGAATGCTGACATCTGTGTGGTCACTGAGACATGGTTTAAAGCAATGGAGACCACACCAACAGTGTAAGGTTGTAATGATTTCCACACATTTAGACCAGCTACTACACAGACAGGGACTAAAGGTGGAGATGTTTCAATTTACGTCAAAAATAAATATACGTCAAGGCTGGTCAAACAGGAAATGCACTTGAGCTACTTCATGTTCAAGTCATCATAAGCAAAATCCAGTACCACTTCCTTGCAAGCTATAGGTCCTTCTCCATGACCCAGGAAACCCATATCATGTATTTAAACTTATTGGAAACGCTCACTATCCACCTCAATACCATATCCACGGGTGAGCGTAATTACCCCACTTTTAACTGGGAATCCTATACAACATTGAATTTGTAAACACAAACTCCCAGATTGTCAATACACCAACCAGGGGTGCAACCATACTGGATGTCGTTCTCACTAATATGGGAGAATGCTGCATCAGCCCTGCCCCCAGTATAATGTCTTCCTGATAAGGTCAGACCACAAAATGGTCTCCTTTGAAGTAAAAATAAAACCTGGACCCCCAGCTAACTTTGGAATATTCAGGAACTACTCTAAGGCTAACTTCCTGCTACTAAGTGATAACCTGGCAACATTTTAAGCCCCCTCAAACCCTGAGAAACTGCTGCCTGTGGAAAAGTGTTCACAGAAATCCTATCCAAGCATGTTAATAGCTGCATGGAGGCAGCTTTACCCACAAAGAAGAAGTACAGAACTAACTCAAAAAACAAGCCACTGTGGTGGAATCTCAGCATTAATAGTCTGTATAACAAAAGCAAGCAAATCATGGTAAAAATTAGGAGATGTAGCACCCAACAGGATTAAAAATACTCTCATCAAACTAAACAAACAACTCAGAGGAAAAATAAAGTCCACCAAAGCTAAATTTGAGGTAAATTTGGCCTCTTAGGCCAAGGACAACCACAAGGCATTATTTAGCTATTTTCTCAACCTCAAAGGCAATACAATATTGTGTTCAGAGCTCACTGTAAATGGAGCTGTCTACATAACTCTCAACCTCTTAGTGCAATAAATCTGGACAAAGCCCAACAAAGTGGGGGCAGAAAGGCCCAAAAATAGGGACACTTTTTAAATATTGCTCTTATAAACTTAGAAAGTTGCTAGAGTAACACGGTTTAACATACGTTTTCTGGAGAATTTAAAGTCTGAAACTCAAATGTATGTCATTATTTAGTGACTTTAATCTTCCGATCATCCCAGTGATTTGCCAGAAAACCACAATTTTTATGAGGAACAGGCCAAAAGTCTGAGTAAAAAATCTGCACAGTCTGTGAAAATCTGGACAGTTGAGAGGTATGGCTGCCTATACTGAGCCAGAAGATATAGCAAAACTACTGGCTGAAAAATTCATCTTAAGCTTTACCCCTCTCTTCCCCCCTCAACTTTCCCTCAGGAAATACCATCAAATATAACTCCACCTGCTATCACTAAGGAACAGGTCCTTAATACTCTCTGTCTAAGATCAAGAACACTGCATCAATGGGCCCAGACAATATCCCAGGAAACATGACCTGTCAGGCCCTCTGGAATTGCTATTTAACTATAGCCTCCGAACAAGCTTCATTCCTCATGAAAGGAGAACAGCAACATTCATCTCTCTGCACAAAGGTGGGCTGTCTACAGACCCCAGAAGCTACAGACCCATAAGTCTCACTCGACTTATATGCAAAGCCATGGGAAAAATTATCATGGAAATGATCAACAATATAGTAAACCTGCAGACACTGGACCCAAGCCAGTTTAGTTTCATCAAGGGGACATCATGCCTAATCAACCAGGTGAACTTCTTTGAGAAAGTCACCAATGCAGTGAATGAAGGCAAAATGGTTCACATCACCTACGTTGACTTCGCCAAGGCATTTGACACAACACCTAACTTGGGCATTGTTGACAAACTCTAGAGGTTAGATACAACCCCATATGTCAGTCGGTGGATAGCCAACTGGCTTACAGACAAGACACAGGAATTTAAAATTGGGAAGTCTACCTCTACAAAGAGGCCAATCATAAATGGAGTCCCACAGGGACTGATCCTTGGAATGTTCCTTTTTGGCATTTACTTCTCTGAAGTCAAGGCCAATGTCAATGGTTTCTGGCTAACTAAATTTGCAAATGATGGCAAATTAAGAGCTGTCATTGAATCCCACACAGACACAAATGTTCTCCAGGCAGGGCTGATACAGACAAACAACTGGTGTCAGAGACATGGACTAAAACTAAATGCCAAGAAATGCATAATAGTATACTTGGAGAAAGTCATCCCCCCGTAACTATCATATTGATAATACACACCTTAGAGATGACCCTGTAGTCAGGGACTTTGGGACACACATAGACAGTAATCTAGCCTTTGACCATCACATGTCTACAGATGTGAGGAAATCATTCTATGTTGCACAACTTATAAACAAAGGTATGGCATCTAAGTCCAAAGGAAGTCATTGTTCCACTGTATTCGGCTTTCATCAGACCTGTTATTAAGTACATTGTCCCCTTTGGTATGTACCTAATCAGGCATATCCAACAAATGGAATGTCCACAGAGGTTCCTTACTAGAAGAATACATGGAGTAAGTAAAATGTCCTATGCAGATTGCTTGAAGGCCCTATCCCTGTATTCTGTGTCCTTCAGGCTGTTGAGGGGAGATCTATGCCTAGCATAAAGGGCATTGTCAGACCCCGCTGTGATAGACCTCCTGCATATCCACAAAACAAACAGCACCAGAATTACCCATTCTAAACACTTAAACCTTGCCTGTGAGATAAATAGGACCTGCTGGAGAGACAGGTATGTATCCCAGAGACTATCCCTTCTCTGGACAACCTCCCCATCCATGTGAAGCAGAGTTCATCCCAAACCAATTCAAGTGTAACCTGGAAAATTGAATGGGGAACAGGAAGTTCATCCCTGGGTTGGCACCTATTTCTCTAATTGACACTAGCAACCTGTAAGTGGTTCATCTCCCCGGCCACTGCTTGTAAATGTTTCATCTCCGAAGCCCCTGCGTTCACTTATCAAGAGTACCAGAACTTATCAGAGATTTGGGATGCATGGCTAGGCTTAAAAAGGCTCTTTTGGTTGTTAGCCTATAAACAACTATGAACCTATGGACCTATTGCTATGTACTGGGGTCATTGAATATGCCCTTTCACCAGTATTATGCATTCTCAGAGTTGGTATATTTAAATAGAAAGAGATGTAGTTGGCAGAGGGGAACTTGCTCCCCCACAAAAAAAAAAAAAAAAAAAAAAAACGTTTTTAATTTGGATGCACACTGTCCAATCAATTTTTTCTATTTGTTTTCAACATTTTTTGTTAATCTACAGAAGTTTCTATTAACTTCAGTAGATCCATAAACATGCAAGTATGTATGTGTGTGTTGCTATTGGCTGCTATGTAAGGGTAGCTGGAGAATGTTCTGCTTCATCTTTAGACTTCACAATACACCTTTGCCTGTATGTATATAAAATAATACAGCTTCATGAGGATAAACTGATTCCAAAGCTAAGTGCTTAGACTGTTCTAGTTAAGTTTGGCACTTGTAACCTAAACCAAAGCAGAACCATCATTAAAACATTTCATACATCCTTACTGAACTCAGTTCATCCTTCCATATAGGACCCACTCTTTTATGATAAATTAGTCTGTTATATAACCATCAGCTGATTTAGGTTTATGTATTTTGTTCACCTGTTTTCTAGATGCTTTATTTCTCAGCTTGTGGGGTCCCGTCAGTGCATTAAACTGCCTGATTCTGTTGCTGTTTTCTTGTTTTTCCTTCAGCTCTGATCTCTGCAGTACTCTCATTGTTTATATTAGGTTCACAGATTCACTGTCCTGCTTGTGACTTGTTGACTTTCATGAAGCTTTTTTCCAGCATAGCAGATGAAGTGGTTATGCTGCTTCAAAGTCTTCCTGATCATTGTGATACCCATGCACTGGCCCAGCAATCAAGGAGCCTCAACCCTCACCACTAACACCAGTGAGGGGCTTCCACATAGGCGAGGATAACAAATACACACATAGTAAAGTACAATTTTCCTTAAGAGCACACAGAGATCACAGTCATTCTGGGGATGGTTTCTCCCTTTCTTTCCAGATCATCAATAAGACTCCCCACTGGCACAGCTATAGGGTCCAGATCTCAGCCTAGTGGGCAAGCTACAACCTCCAGCACCCACTCTGTCCAACCAGTAATTTGTGTCCCTGCCCAAGTAGCTGACACACACACTTTGAGATATGAGTTATATGCAAACACACAGACACTCCTGGGGAAGGCTGGCACAGATTCTCCAGCTGTGCCCCCTTTCTGCCAAGCTATACAGTAGTACTAGCTGCCACTACCCACTAATATCAGCTATTAAAAAGGCCCTTAACAAAGGGTGTCCAATTATTACTGTGCAATATTATTATCCAAATGGTAAGTTCAACTGAACAGTTAGGGCTTATTTGGAGTGATTTGGACAGTATCATTATATACATGCAATGTATTCTAGAGCTTAAATTATCTCTACACAAAACAGCCACAGTTGAAAGGTTTAAAAATATTTAATAATAAATAAAAACACAATACAATAATTCTTACTACACACTGCTAGTCAAGAGTTCAGACACAGGAAAATGCATAAAATAATACAGTAGAATAGTTCTGACATCAATACAGAAAACAACTGTCTAATCTTCATATTTCCTAGCTATTTTTAAAAGAGACACTGAAGTCTAAGATCCTACTTATATACAGAAACTGGTGAGTTGGAGGTTCTCAAGACAAATGCAAAATGCTCTCTGATTCTCTCTCTTTAAATTGATAACACAGTGATGCTTCACATTATATCATTCTTAACAATTTTCTGTTTTCCCAGGCTAACAGAAACTCAGAGGTTAATAGCCCTTTTGATCTTGCAGCTGGTCAGGAAGCCAGAACAATAAAATAAATTATACATGTAAATTCTAGCCATTAATTCTGGCCTCAAAACAATAGGAAGAATTCCTTCATTTAGACATCTTGGCTCCAAGTTTTGACATCAAACAATTACGCAATGCTTGACTTATCAGCTTTGTTACAGCAGAGTGCACTGTTGTTACATTTTTGCAGTTCCACATTTAACACCATTTACAAATGACAGAATTATCTACAAAATTCTATCTGGCTAGGCTGGCAGCCTTCACATATCTTCCCCCCTGGAGAACTCAAGCTAATTTTTCAAGTGACCCTTGAGAAATCCTTACAAGTATGTGGGTCCTGCTTGTTCTCTGTGTTGTCGTACCCTACTGTTCTAAAGATACTGTAACATTCTTACAAGTATAAGAGCCTTGCTTGTTCTCTGTGTGTTGTCCTACCGTACTGTTCTAAAGATACTTGTAACATTCTTACAAGTATGCGAGTCCTGCTTGTTCTGTGTGTTGTCCTACCCCACTGTTCTAAAGTTGCTGTAGCATTCTTACAAGTATGTGAGTCCTGGTTGTTCTCTGTGTTGTCCTACTCTACTGTTCTAAAGATACTGTAACATTCTTACAAGTACGCCAGTCCTGCTTGTTCTCTCTGTTGTCGTACCCTACTGTTCTAAAGATACTGTAACATTGTTACAAGTATGCAAGTCTTGTTTGTTCTCTCTGCTGTCCTACCCTACTGTTCTAAAGATACTGTAACATTCTTACAAGTATGCGAGTCCTGCTTGTTCTCTGTGTTGTCCTACCCTACTGTTCTACAGATACTGAAACATTTTTACAAGTATGCGAGTCCTGCTTGTTCTCTGTGTTGTCGTACCTGCTGTTCTACAGATACTGTAACATTCTTACAAGTATGTGAGTCCTGCTTGATGTTCATCGTGCATACAGCTGCAGTCATAACAGATGGGTTCTCCTGCCGTCAGGCGGGTCCTCGGTCGGCCGAATTCCAAAGTCTAGGTCCAGCGTCGGTTGTCGTCGCTTCTTCCCTGATGTCAGTGCGACAGGGGTATAAAGGAACCAGCCGATGCCATTTTCTGCAGTCTTTCTTGCCGCGCGGTGCCTGAAGCAGAAGCAGTTCGCAAGTGCCGGTCGGCCAGCTCCTGAGATTATGAAAATTTGGAAACCGAAGTCTTCTTAAAAGCTAAGTACCCCGTTGTGGAAACTTTTCTTGCCTCAGACCGATGTCAGACAAAGTTAATAATTGTATTTCTTGTGGGAAGCAAATACCGCATAAGGATTTCCATTCCCTCTGCATATCTTGTTTAGGCCCAGACCATGACGTCTCAGTCTGTCACTTTTGTGCTACATTCAACAAACGCACTATTAAGCATCGGGCGGAGTTCGCCCAGCATTATTTTGGGAAAGCATTTAACTATACTATGTCGTCGGATACTCCGACTCTGGTTTTGTCTAGAAAACGCAAAGACAAGGACCAACACACGAGGTCCGTGGCCTCTACCGACACCACGCCAAAGCCGACTACACGTGGTCCGGTTCAAAGTGAGGCGCCTATGCAGCCCCTGACTACCGATGACCTGTCTTTGATGGTGTCTCCTATGCCCGAGGTCACAGGCTCCTCGGCCCACACCCCGACTACAGATACCGAAGCCACTCTTGGCATTGAAACTCAGAATGTGGACAGGTCCACCTCCACTCAGGGTGTCTTCAGACCTTCCTCTTCTTTCTCCATCAAGGCTTTCACAAAGTCTAAAGCAACCATGCACTCTATAAGAGACCAGCTACACAGGGCCCATCTCCAGGCCCCATGCCTAAGAAACAGATGCTTAAAATGGCTGAGGATTTAATTAATCTTATCAGAGGTTCTCAGCCCCCTCTGGACCAAAGGCCTAGAGTGGAGGAAGATTCCCCCTCCTCTGATCAGGGCTCCATTATTTCAGAGCACTCTGATGATCAGGAACATTCTTACTCCCCTTTTGAAGACTCTGATGCGGAGGAGTCCATCCCTTCTGTATCCCCCCTGAGGATTACTCATTTGGGGAAACTTTGCATACCTTAAGGGAACACTTCCACTGGGAAGGCCAGGATTATTCAGATTCCAAGAAAAGGCTCATGGAATTTCTCTTGCTTCCTCAGCACAGGCCTCTGGCTATACCTCCTGTCTTGGACATCCTAGATGATGTTTACTCGGAGGCCTGCCTTAACCCGGATTCTCTATCTCCAGCTCCAGTTAAGCCTGACAGGTACTACAGGGTCCCTGACTCACACCAATTTCTATACAAAAGCCATGCTGCTGACCCAGAGACCATCTCACAGGGCCCCAAGGGAGTTAAGGCCTCCATTACTAAAAATCCATTGCCTTCCGAGACAGATTCCAGATCCTTAGAAAGGTGGGGAAAAAAGGTATATACCTCGGCTACCTTATCCATGAGGGCCTTAAACTGTCAGTTTCATATGCTAAAATACCAACAGTTTTTTGTTATCACAATTGAAAAGTAAAATGTCACAACCTGAATAACCAGACTTGAAGGAGTTGCAGGATTTGATGCATAGTGCAGAACAAGTGGGTAAGAATACCTTACAATGTGGTTTTGATGCTCTAGAGGCCTCATGTAGAGCTGCTGTTACAGGATCAGTCATACGTAGGCATGCCTGGCTCAAGGAACAAGCCTTGCCTGATCATGTCAAAGCTAAATTACTAGACGCCCCTCTTCAAAAGGATGTACTATTTGGTGCTAATGCTGAGGAGGTATTAAGGAAAATGGAGGAAAAGGCTAAATCAATGCAAACTGTGAAAGAATTTCTACAGGTTCAACCCCCACGTTTTAGTAGAAATTGGCCTTTCAAAAACTGGTCCTTTCCTGCCACAGACAGACCCCAAAGAGGCAGATACAGGCGCCCAAGGGGCAGAGGACAATCCCAAGGATTGTATAGAGGCAGACAATGGCAAGCTCCTACACAAAGAGGTGGTGAGGACAACTCGCAATCTTTCAGAAAGCAAACCCAATGACTTTCCCCTTTGCATGCCAACCAGGTCTGAAATGGTAGCCCCCTTAGGAGGAAAGCTGGCATTATTTTCAAAAAATTGGCATATCATCACAAAGGACAAATGGATCCTGGACATTATAAACAGAGGCTACAAATTCCATTTTCATACCCTTCCAAAAATGAGAGGCATGCCAAACCTGCCACACAATCAAAGGGCAGAGGCACAAAGGCAAATTACAGATCTCATAAACATGAAAGCTATTCAAGAGGTACCTACGGATGAACAAGGTCAAGGTTTTTATTCCAGGCTATTTCTGGTGCCAAGGAAGGGAAAAGATTGGAGACCTATTTTGGATCTATCCATCCTAAACACATTTCTACTCGTACCAAAATTCAAGATGCTCACTCTACAGCAACTTCTACCCATGCTGGGCAAGGAGTCTTGGCTGGTAACATTGGACCTCAAGGAGGCATACCTGCATGTCCCAATTAGACAAAATTGCAGAAGGTACCTCAGATTTCTTGCAGGTTCAACCCATTATCAATTCTCTGCATTGCCCTTTGGCTTATCTACTGCGCCCAGAGTATTCACAAAATGCCTGGCATCAGTAATTGCCTACTGCAGACTTCAAGGGATACAAATATATCCCCATTTGGACGACTGCCTGATCCAAGTGGACAGCAAGCACATTCTTCAGAAACATCTGGCTTATGTAATAATGTTATTGGACTCTCTGGGATACACAGTCAACAAAAAGAAATCAAGGCTAATACTCTCTCGGAAGATAATTTTCCTGGGTGCCAGTTTGGACACAAACACCCAGATGGCCTACCTCACGCCAGAGAAGCAGGGGCAACTAATTCAATACTTCAGAACACTAGCAAATTCCACCAGGCTGACTGCAAGGAAAATCCTGCAGGCTCTGGGATTCATGGCATCTTGCATCTTACTCATCCCATGTGCAAAGCTGCATATGAGGAAACTACAATGGTACCTGAAAAACATATGGTCTCAACACAGCCACAGTTTGGAAACAATAATACCACTAATTCCATGTCTACAAAAGGAATTTCTGTGGTGGGCTCAAACATGTCAAACAAACACAGGTCTTCCATTCAGCAAGCCTCAAGCAAATCAAGTCATCACAACAGACGCCTCGGACTACGCCTGGGGGGCGCACATGACAGATCGGTGCATTCAGGGCAAATGGTCCCAAAAAGAAAAGCACCTTCACATCAATCAAAAAGAAATGCTAGCAATAATAAATGCTATTATAGCTTTCAAGGACCTTCTACAACCAGGTCAACTATTGATAAGAACGGACAACACCACAGTTATGTGGTACATAAACAAACAGGGAGGAACAGATTCTTACCCCCTATGCAGACTGGCCATGTCACTTTGGAACATGGCCATGGACTTACAAATGGAACTACAAGCACAGTACTTGCCAGGCAAGGAAAACACGCTGGCAGACAACCTAAGCAGGAATATGACAGATCCACACGAATGGAAGTTGCATCCAAAAGTTTTTACAGAAATAATCCAAGAATGGGGAAGGCCAGACATAGATCTCTTTGCCTCCCACAAAAATCATCAGTTAACAAAATTCTGCTCAAGGATCTTCCATCCAAAGGCCTGGAGAGTGGACGCTCTCTCTTTCAGTTGGACATCAATGACAGTGTATGCCTTCCCACCTCTTCCTCTGCTGCCCAAAGTTCTATTGAAGACCAGTGCAGACAGACCAAAGATGATCCTCATTGCTCCGGACTGGCCAAGGCAACACTGGTACCCACTCCTGAGGAGCCTGACGCATTCCCCACCATAGACCCTGCCTCTAATGCCTCTTCTTCTGACTCAGCACAGCTTCAAAACTCTTCACAGTCAGCTAAAAACACTCAATCTAGCCGCATGGAAGATTCCTTAGCATCACAGCAGGCCCTACTCTCCAAGGAGGTGCAGGATGTCATTTTGGAGGCCAGAAGGCCATCAACTAGAAAAGCTTACTCCACAAAATGGAAATGTTTTTGTGTCTGGAATGAGAAAAAGGGCCAGGACCCTGGAAAACTGAATTTACCTGAAATACTACAATATTTGGCTGAACTGCTAAACAGTGGACTTTCTTTCTCCTCCATCAAAATCCATGCCTCAGCCATTTCTGCAGAATACAACACTGATCCACCTTTATTCTCTCAGCCTCGCTTAAGACAGTTCCTCAGAGGGGCTAAGAATTTAAGACCGCCACGGAAACAACCAATACCTGCTTGGGATCTTAATTTCATTCTGGAAAAACTGACCTTGCCTCCCTTTGAGC
The DNA here is from genome assembly GCF_019279795.1 of Protopterus annectens. Taxonomy (NCBI): domain Eukaryota; kingdom Metazoa; phylum Chordata; order Ceratodontiformes; family Protopteridae; genus Protopterus; species Protopterus annectens. The sequence continues at coordinate 277,982,287 of NC_056746.1, forward strand.
CAGCTGCCTCATCAGATTTGCAATATTTGTCCTGGAAAACAGCTTTCCTTCTTGCTATCACCTCAGCTAGTAGAGTTTCAGAATTACAGGCTCTCATGGCTGTCCAGCCTTTTATCATCTTCCATCAGGACAGAGTTTCCTTACGAACCAACCCATCCTTTATGCCTAAAGTGGTTTCCAGGGTAGCTTTAAATCAGGCCATACATTTACCTACTTTTTATCCTAATCCTCAAAACAAAGGGGAGAGATTACTACATTCCTTGGACATCCACAGACGACTGCATTATTATTTGGACAGAACAAAGCTTTTCAGAAAATCAGAACAGCTCTTTGTGGCCTATGCGGTAGGAGCTCAAGGAAAGCCAGTTTCCAAACAGACAATCTCAAAATGGATAGCCCACTGCATACGCTTTTGCTATTCCTTTCATGGCAAAACTGTACCTACAGGCATTAGAACTCATTCCACCAGGGCCACTGCCACGTCTGCAGCCTTCCTCAGAGGAGTGCCTACCAAGGATATTTTGGAAGCAGCCACTTGGAGTTCTGTGCATACCTTCTCCAAGCACTACAACCTACCATTATACTCCAATTCTAGAGCAGGCTTTGCCAGTGCAGTCTTGCAGGGCATTTTGGCTCCTCCTAGTTCCACCTAGTGCCTACCACCCCTTTCTTAGCTTTGGGATTCTACCCATCTGTTATGACTGCAGCTGTATGCACGATGAACATAGTACAGTTTTGTACCTACCATAAATGTAGATGTTCGAGTGCTAATACAGCTGCAGTCCAGGTTTCCCTCCCTCCTTCCCCTCTTGGGACAGGCCTATAGGCTAGCACATCCTCATACAACCTGATTGGGGTATTCCTTTATGATGTATTTGTTGCAACTACTGTATTTTGATTATATTGCACTGCATTATTACACAAATTTATGTATTGCCTTCCTTCTGGGGGCACCTGACATCTGGGGCAAGAAAAACTGAAGAAAATGGCGTCGGCTAGTTCCTTTATATCCCTGTCACACTGACGTCAGGGAAGAAGTGACGACAACTGACGCTGGACCTAGACTTTGGAATTCGGCTGACCGAGGACCCACTTGACGGCAGGAGAACCCATCTGTTATGACTGCAACTGTATTAGCGCTCGAACATCTACATTTATGGTAGGTACAAAACTGTACTTTCTCTGTGTTGTCCTGCCCTACTGTTCTAAAGATCCTGTAACATTCTTACAAGTTTGTGAGTCCTGCTTGTTCTCTGTGTTGTCCTATCTACTGTTCTAAAGATACTGTAACATTCTTACAAGTATGTGAGTCCTGCTTGTTCTCTGTGTTGTCCTACCCTACTGTTCTAAAGATACTGTAACATACCTACAAATATGCAAGTCCTGCTTGTTCTCTGTGTTGTCCTACCTACTGTTCTAAAGATACTGTAACATTCTTACAAGTATGTGAGTCCTGCTTGTTCTCTGTGTTGTCGTACCTACTGTTCTAAAGATACTGTCACATTCTTACAAGTATCTGAGTCCTGCTTGTTCTCTGTGTTGTCGTACTTACTGTTCTGAAGATACTGTAACATTCTTACAAGTATGCAAGTCCTGTTTGTTCTCTGTGCTGTCATACCTACTGTTCTAAAGATACTGTAACATTCTTGCAAGTATGTGAGTCCTGCTTGTTCTCTGTTGTCGTACCTACTGTTCTAAAGATGCTGTAACATTCTTACAAGTATGTGAGTCCTACTTGTTCTCGGTTTTGTCGTACCTACTGTTCTAAAGATACTGTAACATTCATACAATTATGTGAGTCCTGCTTGTTCTCTGTGTTGTCGTACCTACTGTTCTAAAGACACTATAACATTCTTACAAGTATATGAGTCCTGCTTGTTCTCTGTGTTGTCCTACCCTACTGTTCTGAAGATACTGTAACATTCTTACAAGTATGTCAGTCCTGCTTGTTCTCTGTGTTGTCGTACCTACTGCTCTAAAGATGCTGTAACATTCTTACAAGTATGTGAGTCCTACTTATTCTCTGTCTTGTCGTACCTACTGTTCTAAAGATACTGTAACATTCTTACAATTATGTGAGTCCTGCTTGTTCTCTGTGTTGTTGTACCTTAGTGTTCTAAATATACTGTAACATTCTTACAAGTACGCCAGTCCTGCTTGTTCTCTCTGTTGTCGTACCCTACTGTTCTAAAGATACTGTAACATTCTTACAAGTATGCGAGTCTTGTTTGTTCTCTCTGCTGTCCTACCCTACTGTTCTAAAGATACTGTAACATTCTTACAAGTATGCGAGTCCTGCTTGTTCTCTGTGTTGTCCTACCCTACTGTTCTACAGATACTGGAACATTTTTACAAGTATGCGAGTCCTGCTTGTTCTCTTTGTTGTCGTACCTGCTGTTCTACAAATACTGTAACATTCTTACAAGTATGTGAGTCCTGCTTGTTCTCTGTGTTGTCCTGCCCTACTGTTCTGAAGATCCTGTAACATTCTTACAAGTTTGTGAGTCCTGCTTGTTCTCTGTGTTGTCCTATCTACTATTCTAAAGATACTGTAACATTCTTACAAGTATGTGAGTCCTGCTTGTTCTTTGTGTTGTCCTACCCTACTGTTCTAAAGATACTGTAACATACCTACAAGTATGCAAGTCCTGCTTGTTCTCTGTGTTGTCCTACCTACTGTTCTAAAGATACTGTAACATCCTTACAAGTATGTGAGTCCTGCTTGTTCTCTGTGTTGTCGTACCTACTGTTCTAAAGATACTGTAACATTCTTACAAGTATCTGAGTCCTGCTTGTTCTCTGTGTTGTCGTACCTACTGTTCTGAAGATACTGTAACATTCTTCCAAGTATGCAAGTCCTGCTTGTTCTCTGTGTTGTCCTACCTACTGTTCTAAAGATACTGTAACATCCTTACAAGTATGTGAGTCCTGCTTGTTCTCTGTGTTGTCGTACCTACTGTTCTAAAGATACTGTAACATTCTTACAAGTATCTGAGTCCTGCTTGTTCTCTGTGTTGTCGTACCTACTGTTCTGAAGATACTGTAACATTCTTACAAGTATGCAAGTCCTGTTTGTTCTCTGTGCTGTCATACCTACTGTTCTAAGGATACTGTAACATTCTTGCAAGTATGTGAGTCCTGCTTGTTCTCTGTTGTCGTACCTACTGTTCTAAAGATGCTGTAACATTCTTACAAGTATGTGAGTCCTACTTGTTCTCGGTTTTGTCATACCTACTGTTCTAAAGATACTGTAACATTCATACAATTATGTGAGCCCTGCTTGTACTCTGTGTTGTCGTACCTACTGTTCTAAAGACACTGTAACATTCTTACAAGTATATGAGTCCTGCTTGTTCTCTGTGTTGTCCTACCCTACTGTTCTGAAGATGCTGTAACATTCTTACAAGTATGTGAGTCCTGCTTGTTCTCTGTGTTGTCGTACCTACTGCTCTAAAGATGCTGTAACATTCTTACAAGTATGTGAGTCCTACTTGTTCTCTGTCTTGTCGTACCTACTGTTCTAAAGATACTGTAACATTCTTACAAATATGTGAGTCCTGCTTGTTCTCTGTGTTGTCGTACCTACTGTTCTAAAGATACTGTAACATTCTTACAAGTATGCGAGTCCTGCTTGTTCTCTGTGTTGTCGTACCTACTGTACTAAAAGATACTGTAACATTCTTACAAGCATGTGAGTCCTGCTTGCCTCTGTGCTGTCCTGCCCTACTGTTCTAAATATACTGTAACATTCTTACAAGTGTATGAGTCCTGCTTTTCCTCTGTGTTATCGTACCTACTGTTCTGAAGATACTGTGACATTCTTACAAGTATGCAAGTCCTGCTTGTTGTCTATGTTGTTGTACCCCAGTCTTCTAAAGATATTGTAACATTCTTATAAGTATGCGAGTCCTGCTTGTTCTCTGTGTTGTCATACCTACTGTTCTAAAGATACTGTAACATTCTTACAAGTATGCGAGTCCTGCTTGTTCTCTGTGTTGTCGTACCTACTGTACTAAAAGATACTGTAACAGTCTTACAAGCATGTGAGTCCTGCTTGCCTCTGTGCTGTCCTGCCCTACTGTTCTAAAGATACTGTAACATTCTTACAACTATGTGAGTCCTGCTTGCACTCTGTGTTGTCCTACCCTACTGTTCTACAGATACTGTAACATTCTTACAAGTATGTGAGTCCTGCTTGTTCTTTGTGTTGTCGTCCCTACTGTTGTAAAAGATACTGTAACATTCTTACAAGTATGCAGGTCTTGCTTGTTCTCTGTGTTTTCGTACCTTACTGTTCTAAAGATACTGTAACATACTTTGGGGAGTCCTGCTTGTTCTATGTGTTGTCGTACCAACTGTTCTAAAGATACTTGTAACATTCTTACAAGTATGTGCGTCCTGCTTGTTCTCTGTGTTGTCCTACCCCACTGTTTTAAAGATGCTGTAACGTTCTTACAAGTATGTGAGTCCTGCTTGTTCTCTGTGTTGTCCTACCCTACTTTTCTAAAGATACTGTAACATTTTTATACGTAAACGAGTCCTGCTTGTTGTCCGTGTTTCTGTACCCTACTGTTCTAAAGATACTGTAACATTCCTACAAGTGTGCTAGTACTGCTTGTTCTCTGTGCTGTCCTGCCCTACTTTTCTAAAGATACTGTAACATTCTTACAAGTAAACGAGTCCTGCTTGTTGTCTGTGTTTCTGTCCCCTACTGTTCTAAAGATACTGTAACATTCCTACAAGTATGCGAGTCCTGCTTGTTCTCCGTGTTGTCGTACCTACTGTTCTAAAGGTACTGTAACATTCTTACAAGTATGCGAGTCCTGCTGGTTCTCTGTGTTGTCCTACCCTACTGTTCTAAAGATACTGTAACATTCTTACAAGTATGCGAGTCCTGCTTCTTCTCTGTGCTGTCCTACCCTACTGTTCTAAAGATACTGTAACATTCTTACAAGTATATGAGTCCTGCTTGTTCTCTGTGTGTTGTCCTACTATACTGTTCTAAAGATACTGTAACATTCTTACAGGTATGTGAGTCCTGCTTGTTCTCTGTCTTGTCGTACGTACTCTTCTAAAGACACTGTAACGTTCTTACAAGTATTTGAGTCCTGGTTGTTCTCTGTGTTGTCCTACTCTACTGTTCTAAAGATACTGTAACATTCTTACAAGTATGTGAGTCCTGCTTGTTCTCTGTGTTGCCCTACCTACTGTTCTAAAGATACTGTAACATTCTTGTTCTCTGTGTTGTCCTACTGTACTGTTCTATAGATACCGTAACATTCTTACAAGTATGCGAGTCCTGCTTGTTCTCTGTGTTGTCGTACCTACTGTGCTAAAGATACTGTAACATTCTTACAAGTATATGAATCCTGCTTGTTGTCTGTGTTGTCCTACCCTACTGTTCTAAAGATACTGTAACATACTTAGAAGTATGCAAGTCCTGCTTGTTCTCTGTGGTGTCGTACCTACTGTTCTAAAGATACTGTGACATTCTTACAAGCATGTGAGTCCTGCTTCTTCTCTGTGTTGTCCTACCCTTCTGTTTCAAAGATACTGTAACATCCTTACAAGTATGCTGGTCTTGCTTTTTCTCTGTGTTGTCGTAGCCTACTGTTCTAAAGATACTGTAACATTCTTACAAGTATATGTGTCCTGCTTGTTTTCTGTGTTGTCGTACCTACTGTGCTAAAGATACTGTAACATTCTTACAAGTATGTGAGTCCTGCATGTTCTCTGTGTTGTCCTACCCTACTGTTCTGCAGATACTGTAACGTTCTTACAAGTATTTGAGTCCTGGTTGTTCTCTGTGTTGTCCTACTCTACTGTTCTAAAGATACTGTAACATTCTTACAAGTATGTTAGTCCTGCTTGTTCTCTGTGTTTTCCTACCATACTGTTCTAAAGATACTTTAACATTCTTACAAGTAAATGAGTCCTGCTTGTCCTCTGTGTTGTTGTACCCTACTGTTCTAAAGATACTGTAACATTCTTACAAGTATATGACTTCTGCTTCTTATTTATGTGTTGCCATTTTCTTCAGTCTTTTTTGCCGTGCGGTGCCCGAAGCAGAAGCAGTTCGCAAGTGCCGGTCGGCCAGCTCCTGAAATTACGAAAAATTGGAAACCGTAGTCTTCTTTAAAGCTAAGTACCCCGTTGGGGAAACTTTTCTTGCCTCAGACCGATGTCAGACAAAGTTAACAATTGTATTTCTTGTGGGAAGCAAATACCGCATAAGGATTTCCATTCCCTCTGCATACCTTGTTTAGTCCCAGACCACGACGTCTCGGGCTGTCACTTTTGCGCTACTTTCAATAAATGCACTATTAAGCGTCGGGCGGAGTTCGCCCAGCACTTTTTTGGTAAAGCCTTTGATTATAAAATGTCGTCGGAGACTCCGACTACCGTTTTGTCCAAAAAAACGCAAGGACAAAGACCGACACGTGTGGTCTGCGGTCTCCACCGACACCACGCCAAAACTGGCTACACGTGGTCCGGTTCTCAGCGAGACACCTATGCAGCCTCTGACTACCGACGACACTTCTTTGGTGGTGTCTTCTGTAACCGAGACCGCAGGTACCTCGGCCCATACCCAGACTACAACCACCGAAGCCACTGTGAGTGTTGAGCCTCCTAATGTGGACAGGTCCACTTCCACCCATGGTGTCTTTAGACCCTCATCTTCCTTTTCCATAAAGGCCTTTACTAAGTCCAAATCAGCCATGCATCCCAAGAGGCCTGTTGCACAGGGGTCATCTCCAGGCCCCATGCCTAAAAAGCAGATGCTAAAAATGGCTGAGGATTTAATTACTCTTATCAGGGGTTCACAACCCCCTCCAGACAAGAGACCCAGAGTGGAGGAAGATTCTCCTCTTCTGACCAGGGCTCCATTTTTTCAGAACATTCTGATGAAGAGGAACACTCGTACTCCCCTTTTGAAGATTCTGATGCAGAGCAGTCCATTCCTTCTGTGTCTCCCCCAGAGGATTTTTCTTTTGGGGGAAACCTTGCACACCTTGAGGGAACACTTCCATTGGGAAGGCCAAGACTTTTCTGATTCCAAGAAAAGACTTAGGGAATTTCTTTTGTTACCTCAGCACAGACCTCTGGCGATACCTCCTGTCTTGGACATACTTGATGATGTTTACTCGGAGGCTTGCCTTAATCCGGATTCCCTGCCTCCTGCCCCAGTCAAGCCTGATAGGTACTACAGAGTTCCTAACTCTCGCCAGTTTCTTTACAAAAGCCATAATGCTGACCCTGAAACCATTTCTCAAGGCCCCAAGGGAATGAAGGCCTCTACTGCTAAGAATCCACTACCTTCCGAAAGAGAGTCTAGATCCTTAGAAAGGTGGGGAAAAATGGTATATACCTCGGCCACTCTAGCCATGAGGGCCTTAAATTGTCAGTTCCATATGCTTAAATATCAACAGTTTCTGTTATCACAATTAAGAAATAAAATGTCTCAACCTGAACAACCAGATTTGAAGGAGTTGCAGGATATGATGCATAGTGCAGAACAAGTGGGTAAACACACCTTATAATGTGGCTATGATGCCCTAGAGGCCTCAAGTTGAGCTGCTGTGACAGGATCAGTCATTCGTAGACATGCCTGGCTTAGGGAACAAGCCTTGCCTGATCATGTTAAAGCTAAACTACTAGATGCTCCTTTACAAAAGGATGTATTATTTGGTACTAATGCTGAGGAGATACTATGGAAAATGGAAGAAAAAGCTAAATCTATGCAAACTGTCAAAGCTTTTCTACAGGTTCAACCACCACGTTTTAGCAGAAATTGGCCTTCAAAAAACTGGTCCTTTCCAGCCACGGACAAGCCCCAAAGAGGTAGATACAGGCGCACAAGGGGCAGAGGACAATCTCAAGGACCATATAGAGGCAGACAATGGCAAACTCCAGCACCAAGAGGTGGCGAAGACAGTGCACAACAATACAGGAAACAAACTCAATGACTTCCCCCTTTTCATGCCAAGCAAGTCTCAGCTGGCAGCACCCTTGGGAGGAAAGCTGGCATTATTTACAAGAAATTGGCATATTATCACAACAGACAAATGGATCCTGGACATTATAAACAGAGGCTACAGATTTCATTTTCACACTCTTCCAAAAATGAGAGGCATGCCGAACCTGCCACACAATCAAAGGGCAGAGGCTCAAATACAAATTTCAAAGCTCATGGACATGAAAGCTATTCAAGAGGTACCTACTCATGAACAAGGTCAAGGTTTTATTCCAGACTATTTCTGGTACCAAGGAAAGGAACCGACTGGAGACCCATTTTGGAATTATCCATCCTAAACACATTTCTACTCGTACCAAAATTCAAGATGCTCACATTACAGCAGCTTCTTCCCATGCTGGGCAAGGAGTTTTGGCTGGTAACATTGGACCTCAAGGAGGCATACCTGCATGTCCCAATCAGACAAAGCTGCAGAAGATACCTCAGATTTCTTGCAGGTTCAATCCACTATCAATTCTCTGCATTGCCCTTTGGCTTATCTACTGCCCAGAGTATTCACGAAATGCCTGGCATCAGTAATTGTCTACTGCAGACTTCAAGGGATACAAATTTACCCTTATTTGGACGACTGCCTGATCCAAGCGGACAGCAAGCACATACTTCTGGAACATCTGGCTTATGTAACACGGTTATTGAATTCTCTGGGATACACAGTCAACAAAGAGAAATCCAGGCTAACACCAACTCAGAAAATAACTTTCCTGGGTGCCAACTTGGACACAAACACCCAGATGGCCTATCTTACGCCAGAAAAACAGGGGCAACTAACTCTACTTCAAAATACTAGCAAATTGACCAGGTTCACTGCAAGGAAAATCCTGCAGGCTCTGAGCTTCATGGCATCTTGCATTCTTTTAATCACATGTGCAAAGTTGCATATGAGGAAACTTCAATGGTACCTAAAAAACCTATGGTCTCAACACAGCCACAGTTTGGAAACAATAATACCAATAATCCCATGTTTACAAAAGGAATTTCTATGGTGAGCCCAAGCTTGCCAAACAAACACAGGTCTTCCATTCTGCAAGCCTCAAGCAAATCAAGTCATCACAACAGACGCCTCAGACTATGCCTGGGGGGTGCACATGACAGACAGGTGCATTCAGGGCAAATGGTCCCAAAAGGAAAAGCACCTTCACATCAATCAAAAAGAAATGCTAGCAGTGACAAATGCAATTACAGCTTTCAAGGACCTCCTGTATCCAGGGCAATTATTGATAAGAACAGACAACACCACAGTAATGTGGTACATAAACAAACAAGGAGGAACACATTCATATACCCCCTGTGCAGGCTAGCCATGTCACTTTGGAACTTGGCTCTGGAATGGCAAATCGAACTTTAAGCACAGTACTTGCCAGGATTGGAAAACACGCTGGCAGACAATCTAAGCAGAAATATGACAGATCCACACGAATGGAAGTTGCATCCTCAAGTGTTTACAAAGATAATCCAAGTGTGGGGAAGGCCAGACATAGATCTCTTCGCCTCCCACAGAAATCATCAATTGAAAAAGTTCTGTTCAAGGACCTTTCATCCAAAGGCCTGGAGAGTGGACGCCCTTTCTTTCAGTTGGGCAGCATGGACAGTTTATGCTTTCCCACCTTTGCCTCTTCTGCCCAAGGTGCTCTTGAAAGCAAGAGCAGACAGACCGAAGATGATACTGATTGCTCCAGACTGGCCAAGACAACACTGGTACCCACTCCTGAGGAGCCTAACACATACTCCTCCCTGGACACTACCTCTAATGCCTCTTCTACTGACTCAGCACAGCTACAAAACACTTCACAGTCAGCTGAAAACACTCAATCTGGCTGCATGGAAATTTCCTTAACACCACAACAGACCCTACTCTCCAAAGAGGTGCAGGATGCCATTTTGGAGGCCAGAAGGCCATCTACTAGTACTCTGCAAAATGGAAACGGTTTTGCGCTTGGAATGAGAAAAATGGCCAGGATCCTAGAAAACTGAATTTGCCTCAGATATTACAGTATCTAGCTGAGCTGTTGAACAGTGGACTTTCATTTTCCTCCATCAAAATTCATGCCTCAGCCATTTCTGCAGAATACAACACTGATCCACACTTATTCTCTCACCCACTTTTAAGACAGTTCCTCAGAGGGGCTAAGAATATAAGACCTCCAAGGAAACAACCAATACCAGCCTGGGATCTTAATTACATTCTAGAAAAATTAACATTGCCTCCCTTTGAACCAGCTGCCTCAACAGATTTGCAATATTTGTCCTGGAAAACAGCTTTCCTTCTGGCCATTACCTCAGCTCGTAGGGTTTCAGAACTACAAACCCTCATGGCTGTGCAGCCCTTTCTCATCTTCCATCAGGACAGGGTTTCCCTACGAACCAACCCATCATTTATGCCTAAGGTAGTATCCAGGGTAGCTTTAAATCAGGCCATACACTTACCTACCTTTTACCCCAATCCTCAAAACAAAGGGGAAAGGCTGCTACATTCCTTAGACATCCATAGACAGCCACGTTACTATTTGGACAGAACAAAGCCTTTCAGGAAATCAGAACAACTTTTTGTGTCCTATGCTGTAGGAGCTCAAGGGAAGCCAATTTCCAAACAGACAATTTCAAAATGGATAGGCCACTGCATACGGTTTTGTTACTCCTTTCATGGCAAATCTGTTCCTACAGGCATCAGATCCCACTCCACAAGGGCCACAGCTACCTCTACAGCCTTCCTCAGAGGAGTCCCTACCAAAGATATTTTGGAGGCAGCCACTTGGAGTTCTGTGCATACCTTCACAAAACACTACCACCTGCCTTTATACTCCAAAACTAGAGCAGGCTTTGCCACTGCTGTGTTGCAGGGCATTCTGGCTCCTCCCAGTTCCACCTAGTGCCTACCATCCTGTGCGTAGCTTTGGGATTCTACCCATCTGTGATTACTGCAGCTGTATGCACGATGAACATAGTACAGTTTTGTACCTACCATAAATGTAGATGTTCGAGTGCTAATACAGCTGCAGTACAGGTTTCCCTCCCTCCTTCCCCTCTTGGTAAAGGCCTAGTGGCTAACACCTCCTCATACAACCTGATTGGGTTATCCTTCTATGGTGTATTTGCTTGCAACTACTGATTTTTGATTATATTGCATTGCATGATTATATATATAATTTATGTATTGCCTTCCTTCTGGGGGCACCTGACATCTGGGGCAAGAAAGACTGAAGAAAATGGCGTTGGCTGTGTCTTATATACCCCTGTCCCACTGACGTCAGGAAAGAAAGCGACAACAACCGACGCTGGACCTAGACTTTGGAATTCGGCCGACCGAGGACCCGCCTGACGGCAGAAAACCCATCTGTGATTACTGCAGCTGTATTAGCACTCGAACATCTACATTTATGGTAGGTACAAAACTGTACTTTCTCTGTGTTGTCGTACCTACTGTTCTACAGATACTGTAACATTCTTACAAGAATGTGAGTCCTGCTTGTTCTCTGGGCTGTCCTACCATACTGTTTCAAAGATACTGTAACATTCTTACAAGTATGAGTCCTGCTTGTTCTCTGTGTTGTCATACCTACTGTTCTATAGATACTGTAACATTCTTACAAGTAAATGAGTCCTTCTTGTTCTCTGTGTTGTCGTACCTACTGTTCTAAAGATACTGTAACATTCTTACAAGTATATGAGTCCTGCTTGTTCTCTGTGTTGTCCTACCCTATTGTTCTAAAGAAACTGTAACATTATTACAAGTATGCGAGTCCTGCTTGTTCTCTGTGTTGTTGTACCCTACTGTTATAAAGATACTGTAACATACTTGCAAGTATGCAAGTCCTGTTTGTTCTCTTTGGTTTCATACCTACTGTTCTAAAGATACTGTGACATTCTTACAAGTATGTGAGTCCTGCTTCTTCTCTGTGTTGTCCTACCCTTCTGTTTCAAGGATACTGTAACATCCTTACAAGTATGCGGGTCCTACTTGTTTAAGTATACAGAATAAGAACACAATTGCTGTGCGTTTGAAACATTTTTAATTCTGGTACCTCGGCCTTCGCCTTCTCCTGGAATACAATTTTCATGACAAACACCACCCATTTTTAAACAACATTTAATTAGATTATTGATTCTTATAGGAGATATTTCAATCTCAAGGAAATGTTGAATTTTAGAAAGGATAGCACAGTTGGAAAGAGTATCAGACGGGGAACATTTAGATGTGGAAATTGTAAGGTTTGTAGTTGGGTTAAAAACTTGGATGGTATCAAAATTAATGATGTTAGGTACAGAGCCTCAGAATACTACGACTGCAACTCCACAGGGGTAGTATATATTATAGGATGTGGATGTGAGAAACCAAAATGGTATGTAGGACAAACAACAAGGAAGGTGAAACTTAGGATTCTTGAACATCTAGGTGACATAAGACACAAAAGAATGGAAAGTCCGGTAGGAAGACATTTTTGTGAAGAGCATAGGGGGGTTCCAGAGGGATTTGTATTTAGTGTATTGGGCAGGCCCAATGTATTTGGAAATGAGGCTATGTTCCGTGAGAAATTGTTATTAATGGAATCGAGGTTCATTTTCAATTTGAAAACTCTATTTCCAAATGGAATGAATATGGAAGCTTAAGGCTATTCCACATATCTCTCAGAAGTGATGAATTTGAAGAAATTCATGTTTGTAAAGATTGTATGTAAAATTTAAAATACATCATGTAATGGTAGCTACATTGGGTTAGTGAAATAGTCATAAAATACATGAATTGTTTACATTGAGGCATTTATGCATGAACTTATACAATTATATGTTTACAACAAATTTATAATATGTTTATACATTTTATATAAGTAAGCTGAAATGATTCTAAAATGAGTGAGGTCTTATAAAATTGCTTTTTTAAATAATGCTTTCATGAAGTTTTTCTTACTGCTAGATATTTGATTGTGCATAGTAATGAAGGAAACCTAATTGGGAAATTAGGGGATGGTGCATCAATAATCTAATTAAATGTTGTTTAAAAATGGGTGGTGTTTGTCATGAAAATTGTATTCCAGGAGAAGGCGAAGGCTGAGGTACCAGAATTAAAAATTTTTCAAACGCACAGCAATTGTGTTCTTATTCTGTATACTTAGACTTTTTGGAGTTTTGAAGGAGTGGAGGTGTTGTATTTCCTTGGTCCTACTTGTTCTCTGTGTTGTCATACCTACTGTTCTAAAGATACTGTAACATTCTTACAGGTATGCGAGTCCTGCTTGTTCTCTGTGTGTTGTCCTACCATACTGTTCTAAAGATACTATAACATTCTTACAAGTATGTGAGTCCTGCTTGTTCTCTGTGTTGTCCTACCCTACTGTTCTAAATATATTGTTAACATTCTTACAAGTACACAAGTCCTGTTTGTTCTCTGTGCTGTCTTACCCTACTATTCTAAAGATAAGGTAACATTCTTACAAGTATGCGAGTCCTTCTTGCTCTCTCTATACTGTCCTACCATACTGTTCTAAAGATACTGTAACATTTTTACAAGTATGCGAGTCCTGCTTCTTCTCTTTGTAGTCCTACCCTACTGTTCTAAAGACACTGTAACATTCTTACAAGTACGAGAGTCCTGTTTGTTCTCTGTGTTGTCCTACCCTACTGTTGAAAAGATACTGTAACATACTTACAAGTACACGAGTCCTGTTTGTTCTCTGTGTTGTCCTACCCTACTGTTCTAAAGATACTGTAACATTCTTACAAGTATATGAGTCCTGCTTGTCCTGTGTGTTGTTGTACCTACTGTTCTAAAGATATTGTAACGTTCTTACAAATACGTGAGTACTGTTTGTTCTCTGTGTTGTCCTACCCTACTGTTCTAAAGATACTGTAAAATTCTTACAAGTATATTAGTCCTGGGTGTCCTCTGTGTTGTTGTACTCTACTGTTCTAAAGATACTGTAACATTCTTAAAAGTATGCAAGTCCTGTTTATTCTCTGTGTTCTCCTAACATACTGTTCGAAAGATACTGTAACATTCTTACAAGTATATGAGTTCTGCTTCTTATTTATCTGTTGTCCTACCCTACTGTGCCAAAGATACTGTAACATTCTTACCAGTGTGTGAGTCCTGCTTGTTCTCTGTGTTGTCCTACCCTACTGTTTCATAGATACTGCAACATTCTTACAAGTATGTGAGTCCTGCTTATTCTCTGTGTTGTCGTACCTACTGTTCTCAAGTTACTGTAACATTCTTACAAGTATGCAAGTCCTGCTGGTTCTCTGTGCTGTCCTACCCTACTGTTTCAAAGATACTGTAACATTCTTACAAGTATATGAGTCCTGCTTGTTCTCTGTGTTGTCCTACCCTATTGTTCTAAAGAAACTGTAACATTCTTACAAATATGCGGGTCCTGCTTGTTCTCTGTGTTGCCCTACCCTACTGTTATAAAGATACTGTAACATTCTTACCAGTGTGTGAGTCCTACTTCCTCTCTATGTGTTGTCCTACCCTACTGTTCTAAAGGTACTGTAACATTCTTACCAGTGTGTGAGTCCTGCCTGGCTCTGTGCTGTCCTTCCCTACTGTTCTAAAGATACTGTAACATTCTTACCATTGTGTGAGTCCTGCTTCCTCTCTATGTGTTGTCCTACCCTACTGTTCTAACGATACTGTAACATTCCCAGTAACCCAGTGTGTGAGTCCTGCTTCCTCTCTATGTGTTGTCCTACCCTACTGTTCTAACGATACTGTAACATTCTTACCAGTGTGTGAGTCCTGCTTCCTCTCTATGTGTTGTCCTACCCTACTGTTCTAACGATACTGTAACATTCTTATAAGTATATGAGTCCTGCTTGTTCTCCGTGTTGTCCTACCCTACTGTTCTAACGATACTGTAACATTCTTATAAGTATATGAGTCCTGCTTGTTCTCCGTGTTGTCCTACCCTACTGTTCTAAAGATACTGTAACATTCTTACAAGTATGTGAGTCCTGCTTGTTCTCTGTGTTGTCGTACCTACTGTTCTAAAGATACTGTAACATTCTTACCAGTGTGTGAGTCCTGCTTCTTCTCTATGTGTTGTCCTACCCTACTGTTCTAATGATACTGTAACATTCTTACCAGTGTGTGAGTCCTGCTTCCTCTCTATGTGTTGTCCTACCCTACTGTTCTAACGATACTGTAACATTCTTATAAGTATATGAGTCGTGCTTGTTCTCCGTGTTGTCCTACCCTACTGTTCTAACGATACTGTAACATTCTTACAAGTATGTGAGTCCTGCTTGTTCTCTGTGTTGTCGTACATACTGTTCTAAAGATACTGTAACATTCTTACAAGTTTGTGAGTCCTGCTTGTTCTCTGTGTTGTCGTACATACTGTTCTAAAGATACTGTAACATTCTTACAAGTATGTGAGTCCTGCTTGTTCTCTGTGTTGTCGTACATACTGTTCTAAAGATACTGTAACAGTCTAACGAAAAGACATTATTAGAAGTTAAGGAATGTTTGTGGCAGTTAAGATTCAACGCAAACATGTACCTTCGTATCAACGACTATATTTCCATAGCCAGTACACTCAAATATAAGTCACAATTCATATAATTACAGTTTTTATTCAATTTATATAAGTATTTATGGTCTATTTAAATAGTATTGTTTTGTGTGTTTTTATATCAATACATTTATATATTAATATTTATATTTTTAGTAATGTGTTAAAGTTTGTAATTATTATTACTTTTAACTATCATATTTATTACAAGTATTTATTACACATATTATACACACATACATAACTATCCTTCCTTTAGAACTATTGATGTGGATTGCCTTTTTTGTATACATATATACAAATATATACATACTTTTTAGGGACTATAATGTATCTTGATATATATAAAGACGTTAGATTAAATTAATAATAGATGTTTTTGTATTAGTCACAGTTGATTAACTAATTGAATAATCATCAATTGCTGCTTCTATTTAAATAGAAATTTTGTGAATGTGATTGTACTCTGAAGATGCCCACTGTATGGGTGAAAGCGCTAAGTACTTTGTTGGTGTGTTACTAAGATTACTAGCAATAAACCAGTGTTCTTTAGTGGATTTGATTTGTCTTGACTGTTTTACTGGTTATCGTATCTTTTGGAATTCTAACAAGTATGTTAGTCCTGCTTGTTCTCTGTGTTGTCGTACCTACTGTTCTAAAGATACTGTAACATTCTTATAAGTATGAGTCCTGCTTCCTCTCTATGTGTTTCCCTACCCTACTGTTCTAAAGATACTGTAGCATTCTTACAAGTAAATGAGTCCTGCTTGTTTGCTGTGTTGACGTACCTACTGTTCTAAAGATACTGTAACATTCTTACAAGTATATGAGTCCTGCTTCCTCTCTATGTGTTGTCCTACCCTACTGTTCTAAAGATACTGCAACATTCTTACCAGTGTGTGAGTCCTGCTTGCCTCTGTGCTGTCCTACCCTACTGTTCTAAAGCTACTGTAACATTCTTACAAGTGTGCGGGTCCTGCTTGTTCTCTGTGTGTCGTACCTACTGTTCTAAAGATACTGTAACATTCTTACAAGTATGTGAGTCCTGCTTCCTCTCTATGTGTTGTCGTACCTACTGTTCTAAAGATACTGTAACATTCTTACAAGTATTTGTGTCATTCTACTCTGTCTTATGTTGTAGCATTGCATACACCAGTCATTCTGATACTATCGACAATTAGCACTACTTTTGTTATTGCTGAATCTTTCTGAGTAATTCAGCAGAGAATGGTTTGAAAGCACTCTGTTTTGCAGACTGCTTGCACTACTGAGTGCCATCCAGTAGACAGTGGTAATTTATTGCTGCATCTGAACAGTGTTACCTATTACTGAATCATTTAGAAAAAAGTGAGACTGAGTTTAGGACATCAGCATTAATGACAGCACACATCTGTTTGTATTTATTTATATATTAACAAGGTCCAAACACTGAGTTCAGTGGACCATTTTTCAGGACAGTCAAGAGAAGTAATCAATGATGCAATGAAAAACATGACCATCTGTATCTAAACAATGCTAACAAACCTGAAGTTGGACTTATTGTGAAAACAAAACTGAAGTAGCAATTCTACAGAAACCAATGAAAATATTTTTTTAGTAACACAGAAAAACTAGCAAATAAATCATGCAATATACATAAATAACATAAGCTAATTTATAAAATGGCAGCTTATAGGCAGGAGAAAGAAGAAAGAAAAAGCAATGGAGGGGGAGCATATAGGCAAGTATTCAGATACCTTTACACAAGCTCTAAATAAAGCAAGAAGGTTTTGTATCCTCATTCGTACATTAA
Source organism: Protopterus annectens (assembly GCF_019279795.1). Lineage (NCBI taxonomy): Eukaryota > Metazoa > Chordata > Ceratodontiformes > Protopteridae > Protopterus > Protopterus annectens. The sequence continues at coordinate 277,999,619 of NC_056746.1, forward strand.
AGGAATGTGGCTAATATATATATGTATATATATCTCAGAAGTAACTGTTGTATTTAAAATGCATATCTGTAATTTGTGAAAGAATAAAAAAACTTGTGTTATTTTGCAATTTGATATGCACCAAAGGTTTCTGAATGTCGACATTTGTATTTACAGAGTTAATACTGGAATGAAAGCTGCAGGCGATAGGTGACATTAATCTTGATGGCTGAGGAAGTAAATGCGGGGAAGTAGGAGTTCTAAAGAGGATTTTAGTTTATGTTATGGCACTTTGAGTGAAGCAGTTACATTTAGGTTCTTTAGAAGGTATTCCTTCCAGGTTTGTTTAGCAAACCTGAGCTGGACTGAGAGTTTTGGAATTCTGTGGGGTTTTACTTCGGATGGCAGGTTTGGGTTCTGACTCACTTTTAAACCATATAGCTGATAACTAACTTTAGGAGCTTCTGGAGGACTCTCACTGTGGCCAGAATAAACATTTTCTTCTTATCTGTAGCGACAAAATAAAAGTGGAGGTCAAATAAAGGTTGGCAGAAATGTCACATTAACAGACATGTAAGCAAATAAATCACAACCCAGTGAGATGGGAGATGTCCAGATAAGACAATCATATTTAGAGTTGTCTTTACATATGCACAGTCTTTTGCCAGCAGAGATCCCGAAAAGTTTTCTTTTTCATTTAGCTGCACAGATTTCTGATGAGATCCAGATTATTTTAGTATGAATTTCTGAAGCTTAAAATACTGAGATTTTTATTCTTTTTTTCCCACTTATATGCATGAAACACCAACAATTTTATCTAAAACTTAATGTTTCACATCTAGTCTCTTTGCAATACTCATTGGTTAATACATTATCTGTAGGTATTTATGCTTTGTATATACACAAACCTACTCAGATTTTATACTGTAAAATTAAAGCTGGTATGTCATCTTTGTCTGTTTTTTGGTCGCTGGTCTAAGAGTTTGTCTGTCATAGTGGTCCTTCAGAAACAATATTTAATTATTACTAATTATATTTTGTTAAATGGGTTAGACATTGGGAGCAAGGTTCTTTTATTGGAGTGATCCAGAGAATAGGTTACATATTAAAGAGTTTGATTTTATATACAGTAATGGATGATAGTTGTAGTAGCTAAGTAAAACACATATATCTGTGAGCTGTTTCAACACTTGTATTTTGCTGCATTAATTGAGTGTTTCTGTGTTGAATATCTGCACTTTTTGACTTTTATTGCAGTCTTTAGTTAGAACTGCCTTGGTTCCACTTCAGTGAGTGTAGAGGGGACCCGAGTCATTTTGCGACCTGGGGTTGTGTAAAGGTAAGAAGAGTGTGCTGTTTATGATTGGCCACAGGGCATTGTTTATGTTTTTTATCGAATCTCCACTGCTGCTTAAGCATCATAGTTGCACAATGCTTGGCTCATAACCTACAAACTCCAAGGCATTTGATGAACACGCTACTTGAGAAGAAAAGTGTTGCTGGTTTCTGCGAAACTCTACAAAAGCTAAGACTTAAATTACTATATCCACTGCTTCAGTGCTTATTTTTCACATTGTTTTTGTCACGGTTGCATTAATTGAGTGTTTCTGTGTTGAATATCTGCACTTTTTTAAACTTTTTTGTGGTCTTTAGCTAGAACTGCCTTGGTTCCACTTTAATGAGACTAGAGGGGACCTGAGTCATTTTCTGCCCTTGGATTGTTTAAAGGAAAGAAGAATGTGCTGTTTTTGATTGTTCACGGGAGTTGTTTGTGTTTTTTTTTTTTGTTTGTTTAATGGAATCTCCTCTGCCATTTAAGTGTCACAGTTGCACAAAGCTTGGCTCATAACCTACAAGCAAGTAAGACTTATCTTATCCACTGTTTTGGCACTTGTTTTTCACATTGTTTTGTCACAGCTGCATTAATTGAGTGTTTCTGTGTTGAATATCTGAACTTTGTGACCATTTTTACAGTGTTTAGTTAGAACTACTGCTCTCCACCCAGCAGTGCCTAGCAGAGATCTGCATAGATGCCAGTATCTAACAGTGTAATTCTCCCCTGTAATTTGTGTAGACACTAATCTTTCACAGTGTAACTTTCCCTCAAAATACCCTTATTGCCTAGACAGATTTCTTTAGCTACTAGAGCATCTAGTTTGTGTATAGCTGAGCATTGCAAATCAAGTTCCTTGTGTTATTGACTTATTCCTTATTTAAATTTCTCTCACTTTTCCCACTAGATAAGCAGCCATGGATATGCACTTCCCAACTCTCCCTGTGCCCATTCCGATTGAGATGGACAATCTGAGGCATTGCAACAATTGCATCATGTACACTGACAACCCACGTATTCTTAATAAGACGGATAAATCATGCAACAAGTGTAAATGCACCTTAATACTGGAGGCAAAACTCTCTCATATGACAAAAACTACTTATGCTGAGATACTTAAAGGTAATCTTTCTAAAACATTAGGACCTCCTGCACAGCACAATAAAAAAAGGGTCCTCAGCCATCACGTAAACATTCTGTTAAAACACCACCCACAGCTACACATAGTAACACTGTATCCAGTGTCTCTACTGCTAAGCCCTTAAGGCAAACCAGTGCACAGCCAAATTTCCTGGTCATTGGTGATACTATAGTGAGGCACACTGATGTCCTCCTAACCAGATTGAGTAAGGAGAGAGTCTGAGTTAGCTGCTTTTCTGTGGCTAGGATCCATCAAGTCACACAGGGACTCAGGTCATTGAACCAGAGGTACCAGTATGACTCTGTCTTAGTCCATGTGGGTGTTAATGACCGGAGATGTACCTCCCTTGACTATATGAAGTGAGACAAGATCAAGCTTGCTGATTGTGTCTCAGGCAGGTATGAGCCTAGCACTGAGCAGCATACTATCTTTTCCATGGATTATGCCACGTCACCAACAGAAAATGATTGAGTTTAACAACTGGCTTAGCTTCTGGTGTCAATCCAAGGGGGGTACAACATTTGACAGCCTGGGAGAACATGGTTGACAGACCATGCTGCTTTGCCAGGGATGGTCTGCATTTATCCCCTCTAATCTTCGGGATAGTGGCAAAGACCTTTTCCTCCTCATAGTACCTTTTTAGGCAATGCCAAACTGATAAACCTCCCAACTTAACTGATCCTACAAAGGAATATCTGAAGGTGGTACTGCTCAATGCTAGAAGTCTTAACAAGAAACTCCACTCCCTGTAAGCCTTCTTCTCCCTGGAGAGTGTAGACATCTGTGCAGTAACTGAGACATGGTTTCTAGTCACGGAGAGTACCCCAACAGGACTAATGTGTAATGTCTCCCACACCTTTAGACCAGCTACTGCACAGGAGGGAACTAAAGGTGGACGAGTCTCAGTCTGTATTAAAACCAACCTCACATCCAGACTAGTTAAAGAGTATGACCCACTGGAACCCATACATGTGCAACTCATCATAAACAGAGTCTCGTATTGTATCCTTGCAACCTATAGGTCCCCCTCCATGGCCCAGGAAACCCATACTACCTACCTCAATTTACTAGAGTCTCTCACCATTCAACCCAGTATGATCTACATGGGGGATCTCAACTACCCCTCTATAGATTTGGAGCCCTATATCACTTTATGCACAAGCCCAGCATTTCCTAAATGTCATTAATGCCAACATCCTGGAACAGCTGGTCCATTTTCCTACCAGGGATACAAACATCCTTGACCTTGTACTCACAAACATGGGGAGCACTGTTCCTCAACCAATATAATGTCCTCACTCATCACATCTGATCATAAAGCAGTATTGCTTGAAATGAAAAATAAATTCAGGGACCCAGTGAAACCAAAAATCTTTAGGAACTATTCAAAAGCTAACTTCATTCTAATAAGTGACACCTTGGCTAAATTTTAACCACCCCCAAACCCAGAAAACACCATAGCATATGTTATATTCAGATGTATTTCTAGTGTGGATATTAAGAAATGCATAACATATGTTAATATGGTTATATACGAGTTGCAATTGAATGGTGACATAGACCTGGATTTATTTAACTATCTTACAGTTCCATGTCCAATAGTACCACATCTTTATGGCATCCCTAAAATCCATAAATCACTACTACATCCACCAATGAGACAGATTGTCTCAGGAGCAGGCTGGGTCACAGAGCCCATTTCTATATACTTACATGGGCAACTTATCCCTTATTTGGGTAAGTGTGATTCTATTCTAAAAGACAGCTTTGATTTATTGCAAAAGCTAAGGGTTTGGTATGACATGGAAAAGGAGTCACTAGCTAGTAATAATTATTATTTGGTCACCCTAGACATTGTGTCACTCTTTACTGTGATTCCCAATGACATCTGAATAGAATTGTTAAGGGACCTTCTGATATCATTTTCATCTGGAAGACCTGATAAGGTTGAGATTATTTGTAGTCTCATGGATGTTATATTAAGAAATAATGTCTTTTTATTCAATGGATCCACTTATTTACAACTTACATGTGTGGCGATGGGTACGTCCGTAGCCAATACCTACGCCAATTTGGTACTTTATCAATGGGAGAGGACATATGTTTAGTGGTGTGAACCCATTTAGAAGTCACATTAGATTTTTTCAACGATTTGGGGATGACTGTCTTTTGATTTGGCAGGGTATGTATGAAAATCTTAATAATTTTATGGATTATTTAAATTCAGTTTCCCCTTTCCTGAAATTTAAGATGGTGGTGTCTGAGACTGATGTCACATTTCTGGACATCAATTTGAGGATAACTGGGGACTTATTACATACAAGTGTACATAAAAAAGATGTCTACTCTGGTAGATATACTCATGCTACTAGTATGCATGCACCACATATTTTTAGAAGTACGGTTAGGTCCCAGTTCTGTAGACTTAGTAGACTCAACACTGATGACCTTTGCTTTGAAACACAACTGAATGAGATGATAGAAGATTTTATGTTTAGTGGATATAATAGTTCTCTGCTTTCTGTGCATACTAGTAGGGTTAGGGAGGACAGGAAAACTATATTGAGACCAGTGTTTTTTCAAGATGCTACAAATGTTATTAATCCGGCCTCTGATGGTAATAAGGCCACTACGACGCCTGTCAGATATTTAACTACTTATAATCTAAGGACACCGTATATTAGACGGATTATATCTAATAACTGGGTCGTTCTAATGGCTTTAGATGAATTAAAAACTATGTTAGGCCCTAAGCCCTGCTATGCATATAGAAATATGAAAACTCTCAAGAGTTCTTTATGCTATAAGGATTTTGATAGGGCTACGTATAGGTCCATATCGGATAGGTATGGTACTTTTAAGTGCTATAATTGCTCTTGTTGTGATGATATCTGTAGTGATGCAAGTGAAATGTTTGAGCATCCTGCAAGTAGAAAGATATTTAGATTCAGAGTGGCGGGGACTTGTAACACCACCCACATTGTCTATCTGGCTACGTGTGTGGCATGCAGTGCTTTTTATGTAGGTAAATCTACACGTAAGCTTAAGGATAGAATTATTGAACACAAGTCAGAGATTAGAAGGTGTTACGAAAGGAATGCATTATATAAGCATATAGCTGAATGTGGGCAACAGCATTCTTTTAGATTTAGGATTATTGATTTGGTTATAACAAATCCTAGAGGTGGAGATTTGAATAACTATTTGGAAATTAAAGAGTATGAGTGGATCCTGAAACTTTTGAGTGACTCTAGACCAGGTCTCAATCGCATGGTTAGTATTAAGCCAGTTTTAGTTAAATTGAGTAGATCTAGATTATGTTAGTCATATGTATGTATTTTATAAATTTTATATTTTATACTAGCTTGTGCATATATATGTTTTATATTTGTGTAATTTTGTATCCTTTTGTGTCATGTGATTTCTTGGCTGCAGGTCACATGGCTTGTTTGGACCTGTATTTAAGGAATGAGCATTTTTGTAATGACTAGTACTGACGAATGATTGTATCCGAAAGCTTTGCTGGTTTATAAAGAGTTGAGTGGTTTCCTGCCTTTTATAAGTCTAACCATTGCAATCCAACCCAGTTGTGTGTCTGTGTCATAGGTATTTATTAAGAGGGGGTATGGTAGTTAAAGGTGAGTCTGTTATTTTAGTAGCAGTTGAAAGGCTTACAATACAAATGGAAATTCCTTTTTAAAACACTTCTTGCTAGACTGAAGATAAATTGCTTCAGATATCAGAGATGCAATTGCAAAGCAGGAATCCACTCTAATGGGTATGACTTCTAGCAGGTAGTAGCAGATAAGTTTCTGTTGGGTCTTAGTCTGTTTATATACCTCTGAAGACCATTTACATTTTTGGAATTGTTAGGAAGACGCAGCTAACTAAAGCCAAAGTTGAGCTGAAGTGATGAGAGTTTATCAAATGACATCTTGTTTAATTTTATATGGTGTTACAGCGATGAACTTCTTGAGGTACAGATATGGTAAATCATGTTCCAGTTTGATAGATGCCTTCTGTTTTTTAAGATTTTCAGATGACAACACAGTTGGGATTTTACATGTGTAGAAAAATTTTAGATTTAGTAAGGCATACATTTCTGGCTTGCCCCTGGCAAAGCTAATCTCTGATATAGGCATCCCAAAGTTTGGCTGAATATTTCATCATGTTATGCATGTAGGGGTGTGTATGCATCTGTGTGTATTCATATATATATATATATATATATATATATATATATATATATATATATGTAGGTTGTGTGTGTGTATATATATATATATATATATATATATATATATATATATATATATATATATATATATATATATATACTTACCTGTGGTTATAACTCAAAAAATTAGAATACATATATGGTAGAACAGATTTTGTGGGTGTAAAAAAGAGAATGCACAAATGAGTGAATGCTCATTTCTCTGAATCGCATGTGTTTGAATTCAGTTTTATATTTTGTAAGTAAGCAGGAGTGTGCAGGAAAATTGCTGTTTGAAAACGTGGTGTTTGTGAACATGTGCAAGACTGTTAAAGCAGTTGGTGTGAGCATGCAAGTATTCATTGGTTAGGGTTAGAGTAAGGGCTAAGAGTATAGTTAGTGTTGTGCATGTTTATGTAGTATGTGTTCTGTGCCCTTTTGTCTTTGGTAATGGTACTGTTAAGGAGTGAGTGGGGTTAGGTTTACAGTAAGGGCTAGGTAAGAGTATAGTTAGTGTTGTGCATGTTTATGTAGCATGTGTTCTGTGCCCTTTTGTCTTTGGTAATGGTACAGTTAGGGAGTGAGTGGGGTTAGGGTTACAGTAAGGGTTAGGTAAGAGTATAGTTAGTGTTGTGCATGTTTATGTAGTATGTGTTCTGTGCCCTTTTGTCTTTGGTAATGGTACTGTTAAGGAGTGAGTGGGGTTAGGGTTACAGTAAGGGCTAAGAGTATAGTTAGTGTTGTGCATGTTTATGTAGTATGTGTTCTGTGCCCTTTTGTCTTTGGTAATGGTACTGTTAAGGAGTGAGTGGGGTTAGGTTTACAGTAATGCTAGGTAAGAGTATAGTTAGTGTTGTGCATGTTTATGTAGCATGTGTTCTGTGCCCTTTTGTCTTTGGTAATGGTACTGTTACGGAGTGAGTGGGGTTAGGGTTACAGTAAGGGCTAGGTAAGAGTATAGTTAGTGTTGTGCATGTTTATGTAGCATGTGTTCTGTGCCCTTTTGTCTTTGGTAATGGTACTGTTAAGGAGTGAGTGGGGTTAGGGTTACAGTAAGGGCTAGGTAAGAGTATAGTTAGTGTTGTGCATGTTTATGTAGCATGTGTTCTGTGCCCTTTTGTCTTTGGTAATGGTACTGTTAGGGAGTGAGTGGGGTTAGGGTTACAGTAAGGGCTAGGTAAGAGTATAGTTAGTGTTGTGCATGTTTATGTAGCATGTGTTCTGTGCCCTTTTGTCTTTGGTAATGGTACTGTTAGGGAGTGAGTGGGGTTAGGGTTACAGTAAGGGCTAGGTAAGAGTATAGTTAGTGTTGTGCATGTTTATGTAGCATGTGTTCTGTGCCCTTTTGTCTTTGGTAATGGTACTGTTAGGGAGTGAGTGGGGTTAGGGTTACAGTAAGGGCTAGGTAAGAGTATAGTTAGTGTTGTGCATGTTTATGTAGCATGTGTTCTGTGCCCTTTTGTCTTTGGTAATGGTACTGTTAGGGAGTGAGTGGGGTTAGGGTTACAGTAAGGGCTAGGTAAGAGTATAGTTAGTGTTGTGCATGTTTATGTAGCATGTGTTCTGTGCCCTTTTGTCTTTGGTAATGGTACTGTTAAGGAGTGAGTGGGGTTAGGGTTGCAGTAAGGCTAGGTAAGAGTATAATTAGTGTTGTGCATGTTTATGTAGCATGTGTTCTGTGCCCTTTTGTCTTTGGTAATGGTACTGTTAGGGAGTGAGTGGGGTTAGGGTTACAGTAAGGGCTAGGTAAGAGTATAGTTAGTGTTGTGCATGTTTATGTAGCATGTGTTCTGTGCCCTTTTGTCTTTGGTAATGGTACTGTTAGGGAGTGAGTGGGGTTAGGGTTACAGTAAGGGCTAGGTAAGAGTATAGTTAGTGTTGTGCATGTTTATGTAGCATGTGTTCTGTGCCCATTTGTCTTTGGTAATGGTACTGTTAGGGAGTGAGTGGGGTTAGGGTTACAGTAAGGGCTAGGTAAGAGTATAGTTAGTGTTGTGCATGTTTATGTAGCATGTGTTCTGTGCCTATTTGTCTTTGGTAATGGTACTGTTAAGGAGTGAGTGGGGTTAGGGTTACAGTAAGGGCTAGGTAAGAGTATAGTTAGTGTTGTGCATGTTTATGTAGCATGTGTTCTGTGCCCTTTTGTCTTTGGTAATGGTACTGTTAAGGAGTGAGTGGGGTTAGGGTTACAGTAAGGGCTAGGTAAGAGTATAGTTAGTGTTGTGCATGTTTATGTAGTATGTGTTCTGTGCCCTTTTGTCTTTGGTAATGGTACTGTTAGGGAGTGAGTGGGGTTAGGGTTACAGTAAGGGCTAGGTAAGAGTATAGTTAGTGTTGTGCATGTTTATGTAGCATGTGTTCTGTGCCCTCTTGCCTTTGGTAATGGTACTGTTAGGGAGTGAGTGGGGTTAGGGTTACAGTAAGGGCTAGGTAAGAGTATAGTTAGTGTTGTGCATGTTTATGTAGCATGTGTTCTGTGCCCTTTTGTCTTTGGTAATGGTACTGTTAGGGAGTGAGTGGGGTTAGGGTTACAGTAAGGGCTAGGTAAGAGTATAGTTAGTGTTGTGCATGTTTATGTAGCATGTGTTCTGTTCCCTTTGTCTTTGGTAATGGTACTGTTAGGGAGTGAGTGGGGTTAGGGTTACAGTAAGGGCTAGGTAAGAGTATAGTTAGTGTTGTGCATGTTTATGTAGTATGTGTTCTGTGCCCTTTTGTCTTTGGTAATGGTACTGTTAGGGAGTGAGTGGGGTTAGGGTTACAGTAAGGGCTAGGTAAGAGTATAGTTAGTGTTGTGCATGTTTATGTAGCATGTGTTCTGTGCCCTTTTGTCTTTGGTAATGGTACTGTTAAGGAGTGAGTGGGGTTAGGGTTACAGTAAGGGCTAGGTAAGAGTATAGTTAGTGTTGTGCATGTTTATGTAGCATGTGTTCTGTGCCCTTTTGTCTCTGGTAATGGTACTGTTAGGGAGTGAGTGGGGTTAGGGTTACAGTAAGGGCTAGGTAAGAGTATAGTTAGTGTTGTGCATGTTTATGTAGCATGTGTTCTGTGCCCTTTTGTCTTTGGTAATGGTACTGTTAGGGAGTGAGTGGGGTTAGGGTTACAGTAAGGGCTAGGTAAGAGTATAGTTAGTGTTGTGCATGTTTATGTAGCATGTGTTCTGTGCCCGTGTGTCTTTGGTAATGGTACTGTTAGGGAGTGAGTGGGGTTAGGGTTACAGTAAGGGCTAGGTAAGAGTATAGTTAGTGTTGTGCATGTTTATGTAGCATGTGTTCTGTGCCCTTTTGTCTTTGGTAATGGTACTGTTAAGGAGTGAGTGGGGTTAGGGTTACAGTAAGGGCTAGGTAAGAGTATAGTTAGTGTTGTGCATGTTTATGTAGCATGTGTTCTGTGCCCTTTTGTCTTTGGTAATGGTACTGTTAAGGAGTGAGTGGGGTTAGGGTTACAGTAATGCTAGGTAAGAGTATAGTTAGTGTTGTGCATGTTTATGTAGTATGTGTTCTGTGCCCTTTTGTCTTTGGTAATGGTACTGTTAGGGAGTGAGTGGGGTTAGGGTTACAGTAAGGGTTAGGTAAGAGTATAGTTAGTGTTGTGCATGTTTATGTAGTATGTGTTCTGTGCCCTTTTGTCTTTGGTAATGGTACTGTTAGGGAGTGAGTGGGGTTAGGTTTACAGTAAGGGCTAGGTAAGAGTATAGTTAGTGTTGTGCATGTTTATGTAGCATGTGTTCTGTGCCCTTTTGTCTTTGGTAATGGTACTGTTAGGGAGTGAGTGGGGTTAGGGTTACAGTAAGGGCTAGGTAAGAGTATAGTTAGTGTTGTGCATGTTTATGTAGCATGTGTTCTGTGCCCTTTTGTCTTTGGTAATGGTACTGTTAGGGAGTGAGTGGGGTTAGGGTTACAGTAAGGGCTAGGTAAGAGTATAGTTAGTGTTGTGCATGTTTATGTAGCATGTGTTCTTACAGTAAGGGTAGGTAAGAGTATAGTTAGTGTTGTGCATGTTTATGTAGTATGTGTTCTGTGCCCTTTTGTCTTTGGTAATGGTACTGTTAGGGAGTGAGTGGGGTTAGGGTTACAGTAAGGGCTAGGTAAGAGTATAGTTAGTGTTGTGCATGTTTATGTAGCATGTGTTCTGTGCCCTTTTGTCTTTGGTAATGGTACTGTTAGGGAGTGAGTGGGGTTAGGGTTACAGTAAGGGCTAGGTAAGAGTATAGTTAGTGTTGTGCATGTTTATGTAGTATGTGTTCTGTGCCCTTTTGTCTTTGGTAATGGTACTGTTAAGGAGTGAGTGGGGTTAGGGTTACAGTAATGCTAGGTAAGAGTATAGTTAGTGTTGTGCATGTTTATGTAGTATGTGTTCTGTGCCCTTTTGTCTTTGGTAATGGTACTGTTAGGGAGTGAGTGGGGTTAGGGTTACAGTAAGGGCTAGGTAAGAGTATAGTTAGTGTTGTGCATGTTTATGTAGCATGTGTTCTGTGCCCTTTTGTCTTTGGTAATGGTACTGTTAGGGAGTGAGTGGGGTTAGGGTTACAGTAAGGGCTAGGTAAGAGTATAGTTAGTGTTGTGCATGTTTATGTAGCATGTGTTCTGTGCCCTTTTGTCTTTGGTAATGGTACTGTTAGGGAGTGAGTGGGGTTAGGGTTACAGTAAGGGCTAGGTAAGAGTATAGTTAGTGTTGTGCATGTTTATGTAGCATGTGTTCTGTGCCCTTTTGTCTTTGGTAATGGTACTGTTAGGGAGTGAGTGGGGTTAGGGTTACAGTAAGGGCTAGGTAAGAGTATAGTTAGTGTTGTGCATGTTTATGTAGCATGTGTTCTGTGCCCTTTGTCTTTGGTAATGGTACTGTTAGGGAGTGAGTGGGGTTAGGGTTACAGTAAGGGCTAGGTAAGAGTATAGTTAGTGTTGTGCATGTTTATGTAGTATGTGTTCTGTGCCCTTTTGTCTTTGGTAATGGTACTGTTAGGGAGTGAGTGGGGTTAGGGTTACAGTAAGGGCTAGGTAAGAGTATAGTTAGTGTTGTGCATGTTTATGTAGTATGTGTTCTGTGCCCTTTTGTCTTTGGTAATGGTACTGTTAGGGAGTGAGTGGGGTTAGGTTTACAGTAATGCTAGGTAAGAGTATAGTTAGTGTTGTGCATGTTTATGTAGTATGTGTTCTGTGCCCTTTTGTCTTTGGTAATGGTACTGTTAGGGAGTGAGTGGGGTTAGGGTTACAGTAAGGGCTAGGTAAGAGTATAGTTAGTGTTGTGCATGTTTATGTAGCATGTGTTCTGTGCCCTTTTGTCTTTGGTAATGGTACTGTTAGGGAGTGAGTGGGGTTAGGTTTACAGTAAGGGCTAAGAGTATAGTTAGTGTTGTGCATGTTTATGTAGCATGTGTTCTGTGCCCTTTTGTCTTTGGTAATGGTACTGTTAGGGAGTGAGTGGGGTTAGGTTTACAGTAAGGGCTAGGTAAGAGTATAGTTAGTGTTGTGCATGTTTATGTAGCATGTGTTCTGTGCCCTTTTGTCTTTGGTAATGGTACTGTTAAGGAGTGAGTGGGGTTAGGGTTACAGTAAGGGTTAGGTAAGAGTATAGTTAGTGTTGTGCATGTTTATGTAGCATGTGTTCTGTGCCCTTTTGTCTTTGGTAATGGTACTGTTAGGGAGTGAGTGGGGTTAGGGTTACAGTAAGGGCTAGGTAAGAGTATAGTTAGTGTTGTGCATGTTTATGTAGCATGTGTTCTGTGCCCTTTTGTCTTTGGTAATGGTACTGTTAGGGAGTGAGTGGGGTTAGGGTTACAGTAAGGGCTAGGTAAGAGTATAGTTAGTGTTGTGCATGTTTATGTAGCATGTGTTCTGTGCCCTTTTGTCTTTGGTAATGGTACAGTTAAGGAGTGAGTGGGATTAGGGTTACAGTAATGCTAGGTAAGAGTATAGTTAGTGTTGTGCATGTTTATGTAGCATGTGTTCTGTGCCCTTTTGTCTTTGGTAATGGTACTGTTAGGGAGTGAGTGGGGTTAGGGTTACAGTAATGCTAGGTAAGAGTATAGTTAGTGTTGTGCATGTTTATGTAGCATGTGTTCTGTGCCCTTTTGTCTCTGGTAATGGTACTGTTAGGGAGTGAGTGGGGTTAGGGTTACAGTAAGGGCTAGGTAAGAGTATAGTTAGTGTTGTGCATGTTTATGTAGCATGTGTTCTGTGCCCTTTTGTCTTTGGTAATGGGTCTGTTAGGGAGTGAGTGGGTTAGGGTTACAGTAAGGGCTAGGTAAGAGTATAGTTAGTGTTGTGCATGTTTATGTAGCATGTGTTCTGTGCCCTTTTGTCTTTGGTAATGGTACTGTTAAGGAGTGAGTGGGGTTAGGGTTACAGTTAGGGTTAGCACATATAAGTAGGGTGGTGAATGGCCTTACTCGTGTGCTAACTGTAACTCTGACCCTAACCCTAACTTTAACCCTACATATTACATTAGTAAATAAGTAACATTATGACTATGAAGATGACACTTGCCTCTGGTTATGTAGCTGGAGTTTACTGATACAGGGCATTTTTAGTGGTAAAGAACTATTGCGTTTTGTGTCATTCTTTCTTTTTTGTCTACCTTTTGTGATTCTCTCTTTTGGGTTGACTACCATTCAGGTATATATTATATGTATGTATTTAGACTAATTGTTGTCATGGTCTGTTAATGCCATAAGATGGGGGGGGGGTTCCTTTTTGGAAAATATTTATAGGACTCTCTCTTATTTTTTATTTATGTATTAATTAAGATGATTTTTTGCATCACCACCAGACCATCACATTTTTTCTCAGTCAGACAGTGCCCATTAATTTCTATGTTCTGGGAATTCCTGCCAGAGTTGAGAGCTGTCTGGGGGGCTTCCTTTAGGCAGCAGTGTGAGTGCTTTATGCTTTTACCATCATCCCAGCAATGACAGCTTTTTGGATGGCCAAATTCACTCCCAGGGAGGAGAGGAAATGTGATATGCATCAGTTCCCTCCCCTTTTGGGTGCATGCTTCTGCACAACCACCTGCTACTCACTGATGGCCTAATTAACCTACCATCCACTCCTGCATCACTGCCCCTCCTCTGAGGCATAGTAACAGTGCGTATGGCCAGTTGCTCTCCTCCCTCTCTCCCTCCCTTCTAGGATGGGCCTATCCACCCCCCTGCCAAGGCCTTTAAGCACTGGAGGTATTAGTCAAACCAGAACCCCTGGGTCATAATCAGGGCTTTATCCCTCTGTGTCACAAGTATCGGCAAAGACTGGGTAACCCTGTGAAATGTCAGGACCTGTTTTAGAGAGTCAAGTAATGCTGAGACTGAGTGGCCAAAAATGGACTTACATATACTAAGTCTAAGATGGCCATTTCTCAGAATATGTCAATTTCAGAGTTGTTATGTATACATCAGGGGTCTTGGGGGTTCCTCCCCATATCATGGGTGCAGTGGGGGCTTGCCCCTTCCTTGCAAAAAAAAAAAGTTTAAAGGAAAAGAGCAACATTTGACATTCTCTGTCTTAGTTTTTGGTGTGTCGACTCTTGGTGCTACGAGTGCTGACATTTAAACATGGAGCCAAAATATTTACTGTACTCTTTGCACAAAGAACTTGTAGAAGCATCATTGATCGTTTCTCTCTAAGTAATATTACTGAGAAGGTTTGGTTGTACTATAGATTAAAATGCATTTGGAGAACTGTGACATCTGTGAATCTCAAAAAATGAGAGTATTGTGCAGGTCCCTTGTCAAAACCACTGCAATTTAGAGGTGATGTGAGCGCTTTCTATTTAAAGTAAGCCCCCTTTTAGATTTCATGCTGTAGGAGATTTTCATCTGGAACTAAATGTTAATTCTAGATGAAAGACCTTTTTTAGTAAAAAGGATGAGCTCAATTGAAAATCTCTGGAGGTTCACTAAAAAGGAATTGCATGCCCTCTGTGTGGGAGTATGTTTGTGATGCTTTTCATGCCTTCACGGACAGACGGCCCTGTTAAACATTGTGACTGAGCCTATAGTGGGAACACTCAGGAGAATAATTATGTGTTGGTTGTTCTGGACCATACATCAGTATCTCACAGGCAGAGTGTGAGCCGAATGGCTTCAGTGTTATATAGGCTTATCATTATGTCGCTACAATGCATTATCAATGCTGTTTTTGTAAGCAGGTGGTCACCATTGAATTTGTTTCAAAGATGGCTGCCTTAAACTGTGAAATATCACATTTCCTAACCATCTTAGTTATTGCTTGATTTATATGCATTAGCTTTAAACAAGATCATAGAATGTTGTTCTTCTTTCGGCTTTTCCCGGTTAGGGGTCGCCACAGCGGAACTCCGGTCCGCTAATAATTGGCAGTAGATTTTTACAGTGCTGAGGTGCCAGCTCAATGCCCAACCTTCAACGAAGGCACGCGTATTCATGCATGTCTTGCGAACGCCACTCAACCGTGGGGAGGACAAGCAGACTCCACACAGTAGGCGCTCCAGCCGAGAATCTAACGGGATAACCTCTTGCTGTGAGGCGACAACGCTACTGCTGCACCACCGTGGCTTCTAAGCAAGATCATAGAATAATACAATGAATTATACAATGACCCCCTATTAATATTCCAAAACGTGCATGCTGATTGGTCAACATGCATGTTTTAAATCAGACTTGTACTAATGGAAAAAGGTCCAGTCGCCCAGACTTTTTCCATTAGTGTAAGTCTTTTTTTTTTTTACAGCAACAGAGAATGCAAAATCTCCGTTGCTTTTTTAGAAACTGTATCGCTGTGTTAAAGGAGTTTAACATAGCGAGACAGCTTTAAAAAAAGCAACAGAGAAAGGAAGATCTCCGTTGCTTTTTTTTAAAGCTGTCTCACTATGTTAAACTCCTTTAACATAGCGAGACAGTTTCGAAACAGCAACGGAGATCTTGCTTTCTCTGTTGCTTCCAACCACAGCTCTGATGTACTGCGTAAGCATACGCATGCGCAGTACATCAGAACTGCCACAGAATACCAGACAGCTGCAGAAGGGCAGCACAGAGACATTATACAATGCCATTATTCAAGAAAAGTAAGTATTTTTTTCTTAAATAATGTCATTGTATAATAGCAATAACCCACTTCTGGGTATGGGCAATTCTGGATTTAAACGAAAAACAAAAGTAGACCAGCAAGAGCAGACACAGATGTAGAAGTAAATCAGTCCTTTATTAGCAGACCGGTTTCGGCATGGATTGCCTTCTTCAGTGTAGGACAAACAAAAAATGCCCTGTTAACATATGTAATATATACATAATGCGAACCAATAGGCAAACAGAAATCATAAATATTCATGAGACACTGATATTGTGGAATACAAAAAATGCCCTGAGACTTTCTTCACTCAAAAACAGGGACTAATATAAAAGATTCAGTGTAACACACATAAATATTCATGAAACATTAATATTGTGGAATACAGAAAATGCCCTAAAACTTTGTGTGTTCACAATGGGGGTTAGTACAGAAAACCAAAGTAGCACCAAAGTGCCAATTAAATATATATGAACATATTTTCTTAAAGGAATGCACTAAAAGTAGACTAATACCAATGGTAGAATATTATAAACCATGTAAAAATACAAAATTGTAGGTTATAGGTTAACTATTCATCAATGTAATAGTAAAGAATAATTTGAAGAACTTGATCCACAAAACTGTCATACATTGGATATATACATCATGATAAATGATAAGAGCCCACAAAATGAATTGCAATATCAATGTATCATGGATGAGGAACTGCAGATATTCATAATATGAAACTAGACATACATTATCCATCAATGTTTTAAACTGAGAAACTCAGTAAAATGGCTCACTACAGATGGTCATTGAGGCCAGGAGAAAAAAGGCCCCCTAAAATAATTATCCAGTATTTCTCTTTATGATCCAAGAGACCATGCCAACCCTGTTTGTGACTACGATACGATCAATAATCATAAAACTAAATTTGGCTTGTGGATGTTTGAGAGTATGTTGGTACAGGGCATTCGTAGTTTTGTGATTTCTAATATCACTGCGATGTTCATTAATTCTAGATCTAAGGGGCCTGGAAGTCTGGCCCACATAAAATGCCCCGCAGTAGCAGGTTGCTAGGTACACAACCCAATCACTGCCACAGTTACCAAATGTTTTAATGTTGTATATTTGACTGGTATTTGAGAATTCCTTGGATTTATTCATCAGTGAACATGACCCACAATGGCCACAGGGAAAGGAACCAAATAACTCTACCCCTTGTAATGTAAGTTGTTTATGAGTGGTCCCCCCACTACCTATGTGTTTATAGTGAGATAAGTATGAACCCAATGTTTTGCCTCGTTTATAAGCAAAACGACATTGTTGCCCCAAAAGTGACCTCAATTGATCATTGGCAAGTAAGATATTCTAGTGTTTGTTAATGGTATTCCTTATCATATTGATGTTTCTGCCAAAGGTAGTGATAAATCGTAGGGGGGTTCCCAATGTAGTATTCTGCTCCATTTTGTATTCCAACAACTTTTCCCGGTTGATCTGGTTGACCCGGCACCTGGCTAAGTTTACATCTTTGTTGTCATAACCCCTGCTGGCAAATCTCTGACATAAATCCATACTGGCTGATTCATATTCAGCATCATTGGAACTAAGGCGCATGAATTCTGACACAGGAATACTCCTGATAGTGTGGCGTGGGTGCATGCTGGAAGCATGTAACAAGGTGTTATATTGTGGGTATTTACGGAAAACCTTACTTGATAATGTGAGGTCCTGGTTTTTGGAGACTGTGACATCCAAAAAATGAATCGTATTCTGATTGTATGATAACGACAATTCCAGTCCCCATATATTACTATTAAGGTATTCAACAAATTCACGTAAGTAGCCCAAATCCGCACGCCACACTAACCAGCAGTCATCGATGTCCATTTCAACCTGATAAATGTTGTGTTAATTGTCATCAATCATATACTCCTAAAAATAAGCCATAAAAAGGTCAGCATAAATGGCCCATTGCTGTACTAACACTGGCCTTGAAAATAAAACACATTTTTATTGAGTACATGTTCTGACAAACAAATGAGTAGAGTATTAAACCCTGGTGTGTACAAATTTGCCCTGTTAAGCCAATATTGAAGAGATTGTAGGCCTGCCCAATGTGGAATACTGGTGTATAAAGCCTTCACGTCTAAGGTACACATATACCATCCTGGTTCTAACTGGGTATCCTGGATAATCTGTAAGAATTGGGTTGTGTCCTGCAACCTAGCCCTGACCAAACCCAACAAAGGTTTGAGGTATTTCGTAAGAAAGGCTGATAAAGGTTCCGTAAGAGATCCTATTCCAGAGACAATAGGTCTACCAGGAGGTTTACTAAGTGATTTATGAATCTTTGGCAAAAGATATAAAATCTGTTTACGGGGTTCTGATACAGTCAAAGACGAAAAACATTTTTTAGTAATGATCCCCTCCTCAAACGCTAGCTTTAGAAAAGAATTAATTTCCTCTTTAAAATGCGGTGTGGGATCTATAGGCATATGCATGTAACAGGTTTTGTCTGATAGTTGTGACAACCCCTCCTGTATGTAATCATCTGTATTAAGAACCACCACAGCACCTCCCTTATCAGCTGAGAGTACTGTTATATCCTTATTGTTGCGTAGTTGATCCAATCCCAACCTATCACTAGAAGTGAGATTATTTTGTAACATAATATGACCATAATTCTCAAAATGGAGGTCCCTCAATGTAGATTCCATGAAAATGGAGACATGTTTATTCATGGGTGGTTGAAACAACGATCTACCAAACCTGAATTCATCCGATATATGTGAACTATCATCAGCAAAAAACAATTTTAAATTAAGGTTACGACAAAAAGCCTGCAGATCCTGGATAATATGATATTCTTGGGAGAAAAAAGCTGGTATGTAATTGAGTCCCTTATTCAATAAGGCTGTTTGTTCCTCAGATAACAATGTTCTAGAAAGATTCAAGACATTTTGATTAGGTAACTGGGCTGAAGCTAATTCAGAAAATTGTTGAGTAGACCCTGAAAGGAGACGTCCGGAGGCTCTTTTCCTGTGCTTCCTGCCCCCCCGATGCCTTGTACCACTTCTAAAGGGATATTTCTATTACTTTTCTTGCTGTTTGGTGAACCCCTATCAGAGACCCCTTCACTATCCGTAAGGGAGGAATCATCCCCTGAAGTACTATTGAAGGAACTATTCTGGATTTACCCATGGTTGTCTTTGTATGGCCACTCTGGCTTTGCCCTCATGACCAAACCACACCAACCATGGGTAAATCCAGCATTACCCACACCCGAGCGTGGGTTATTGCTTAAATATTTCCCCTACTGTGAAAATGAATTTCTCTAAGGTCTGAACATTATGTAGTGTGAGTAGCAGTGAAAATCAGCAAGTTCTGTTGATTAGGTATGGTTTCTTAATGATTAAAAATAAAGACAAATGTATGACGGTTAACAACCACCCTGTCAGCACCTGTATGAAATACTAACTTGGGAAGATCAGACTCTTTATAGTGTGTGAACAGTTCATTGTATAGCCTGGAGCTCCTGCTCCCACTGAGTTGTAGTACAATGAGGAAACAAACACATGCACATGACACAAGGCACGTGTAGCTGACGATGGTGGCATTTGGTACTACTCTGTTTGGGAAAGCATAACCATGAGTTCTTCATAATTTTTCTTATGTGGAGCTCTTTGCCTGGTTTAGCTGTTGCACAGTGTGAACTTGTATCCTAAGGAATTAAAACGGTCATTCTACTTTAATGCTTTTTTTTTAGCCTGCAGCCTTGACTTTCAGGCATCATTCCACTATTGATTTGTCCATTCCTCCATGCCTTTCATATCCAAGGGCTTAGCTTCTGGGTTCTGTCCATGAGTAGCCTACAGGCAAGAGTTAAGTATCCTGATATGTGGCAGAGTTTCCTGTATCCTGTGTCCCTCCTCCACATTCTAATGTCACTGTTAGGCTGACTGACCAATGAGGAGTAGCCTGAACATATGCCCTGCACTGGACTCATAGGGTGACTATATCTGCTCTTGTCCTTCTGGCCTCCTGTGCAGTATCTTCCATCTGAGCTCTGGTCTCTACCAAAGCTCCATTAGAAAAATGTCTGGCATGTTCCCTTCCTCTCAGGATAGGCATGTCTATCCTCCATGCCTGCTCTGTCAGACATCTGAGCTGCTAATCAGGCATGGGTCACAGGCCATAGTCAGAGCTTTATCTCTCTATGGCACCAAGAAAGCTCCCCTTTAATGGTTGTTGTTGTCAGTGCTGAAGTAGTTAGGCCGTGGCTGTAGAGCCATACAGATATACAGATGTATGTTGCTGGATGTAATACAGAGGGGAAAAGGAAATGGCTCGGATGCCGTTTATTCCTTCTACTGTCGCTGCAGTGAGTGAAAACAAAGCAAAGCTGTAAAGTGAGCTCTTTTCTGTGGTGTCTCTCCTTTCACCTTCTCCTCTCTTATGCTGTCAAATACTAGCATATATAAAACATTAGCCAACCAATTCATACCATGAATAGCAATTTAAAGCATTAAATAAACATAACGTGTCCAGCTATAGGTGCTCTTGTATTCTTAAAAGATGGTCTCAGTGTTTTTTTCTTAAGTTTCCTGACAGATGTTAGTGACTGAGCGGCCTCTAACTGAGTTTAGTTTAGGACAATCACATGTATTAACAAATAAAGCCATTTCTTGTGAGTTCACTGTACAGAATGATGTTACTGCTTCAACTTCCTGGTTTGTCAGTGCACTCAGAATGGAAGCTGTAACGTGCAGTCTTTGGAGCTATGGAGAGAAAAGTGACGCACAAATGTAACTTGCAGTTGGTGAGAGTCATGGATGTGTAACCCTTAGTGGAAGAATGGTTGGACATCTTGAACTTTATGGACATCTAAAATGTAACATACAGCTCCCTTTGGCAGTTTTGCTTCCTGATTTAGGAGAAATCAGTCCGTCAGAGTACTGTTATGATTTCTGAAGCCATCTTCAGTCTATGGTGTAAGTGTCTGACATTAAGAGTGAAGTTGCCTTTTATCTTTCTGTGTAACAGAGGCAGATTGCATTAAGATGCTGATGGGTCTGAGTCTAATATGGCATAGCATGGTGTCTTGTAGTTTGCATGTCATGAATTCATGCTGTGCTTAACTCAATTGACCCATGAGCAGAGCTACCTCCAGAACTGCTTCTCTTGTTATTGAGATTGCATTATGTGAGCTGAGCAGTTCCACTGCCCCGTATACATGTGCAGCCTTAGCAATGATTCTAGTGCAGCACTGTGGGCAAGACATGGTAAGTGCCACTGTTATACCAGTATGCAAGTGACACAACAGTGCCTACCACCACTCCAGTTCTCCTTGTAAGTGTTCTTGACCGTTTTCCACACATGTGCACTGGAAGTGATACATGCACTACATATTCCAAAATAAATACTGGAAGTATGGCTGATGTACCTATCACTGCATTTGTAAATTGTGTTAAAGTATGCCTCTTTTCAATGTTAGAGATGAATTCACATACATTGTCAGGGAAATCAGGTCACTGTTTGTCACTGGTGGGGGACTAGAGTTTTAGAACTTAATTCTAGGCTTCTTCATAGTCTCAGCTTTATTTTATTATAACAAAGTTTTACCTAGCATTCTTTTCAGGGTTTGTATACCCCTTTAGCAGAAGGCTAGACACTTTATCTCTGATTCATAATCAACCATCTTGTTTCTTAAACCACATGCCCCCTCCACACATGGCATAATGCATTCATAAAAGCATGTTTAGGTGAAGTTTGACTCATTTGGCATCATTGACTTTATCAGCTATGATAAATAGTACAAAATCTTTGGGAGCATCAGAAGTACAAAGAAAGACATCAGTCATTTAAGTGCAACTTGAGTAATGAAGCATTTTAACTGTTGTGAAGTCACCTTAGAAGACATTCCAGATTTAAATCAGTACTGTATAGTGTGGGCATGTAAAATGTTTTAAGGATGAAAACACTAGGATATAGCCAGAACCAAAATGTTTACAAATGTTGGTACCAAACAATGAAGTGGTAACTGATAGATTAGTGCAAGACATAAGACACATCTGGATGAGAAGGAGAAAGAAACGAGCACCGACAAAAGCAGAAAAAAGAGAGTCCGTAGATACGGACATTTGCATGCCTAATAAAACAATTTACAGTGCTGGAAAGAATGTTAGGTAGTAGCCTGGTATAATAAAAGAAAGCTGTGACCATAAAGGAGCTTAGAATTAAAACCTGTTACTCTACCCCTCAACCAGTGACAAATAGAAACCTGATCTCCCTGACAGTGTATGTGAATCCATCTAACAATGGAAAAAGAAAACACACTGGTCTTTTGATGTTTGTAGTAAACACACAGTGATTAGGAACACTGATTATGTCACCACTAAAGGGAACCATCTTTCATGTGCAGGAAGTCTACATGATTGTTTGTAAAGGGCCAGAATATAAAAGTTGTCAGGCATTTCAGTAGCCAGGAGGAGTTTTGCATGATGGAGTTTGGATTTCAACATAGATGGGCTTTCAGATAAAGCTGTCATGGTTGGCTAATGACAAATCAAATTAAATAATGAAAGACGTCTAATTCCATCTGTCTTTGCTAGC